>NW_020653854.1:703613-739492 GCF_003589595.1 Hyposmocoma kahamanoa | reverse complement strand
TTTCTCTTTTTTCTTTTTTTTTCTCTTTTTTTCTTTTTCTTCTTTTTTTTTCTCTTTTTTCTTTTTTTTTCTCTTTTTTTTCTAAATAACGCACACACTCAACATAGCCCCGCACTAGGGAAACCCTGTGTCGCGGGTGCCATGGACACACACATAGACAACCACAAATTACACCCAAACTCACGAGAGAAATAATTGTAGGCCATACAACTATTTCTCCCGGCCCGGGAATCGAACCTGGGACCTCTGCGTGGCAGTCCGGCATGGTAACCGTTAGGCCACAGAGGCAGTTGAAATTTATAAAATTTCAACGTTGAAAAGTTGAAAGTTATAAATTTAGTAATTAAATTTTTTTTAAAAATTAAAACAGCATCCAAATATAAAATAATTATGTACTTAATATCATTCAAAGCGCGGATAGCCTCAATTGAAATAACGAATAGAACAAAGGTGCTTGTGTATTAATCGCACAAATGTTTAATAAATTATTGTTTATTTGTGGTCGTGAAAACACGTGTCCATGACACGTGTTCTCTCCTCAACTTCAGCTATTTTCAGATAATTGTTTTCTATTACATATTACTTATTATGCTACAAATATAGATACATTAGTATCTAATATTAGAACAGTTAGAGGAAAAGATTGTTATCACGCGACGTGGCAGCCGAATGGGACAACGGTTGATTTTCAATTGTGAGAGTGTGTGTCACTTTAATTTCTAAAAGGAAAACATCGTTTCACTACAGTAAGTATTTTCGCTATGTAATTAGGGGCAATAGATTCTGGATTCTTCAACTAATAATGCACGGGAAATCCAAGGAAAACGTAGTCGGGAAAACCTCCTAGTTATAGAATCTGAAATACTGGTTCAATCTTAGCACACGTTTCCTCTTTCGTGCGGCAGCTTCAAAATTGAGGATAGCCATCATGATCGCCAGCCTTCGTAGAGAAGCGGCACGAGAAGAACAATCATTTCACAGGAACACAACCCTTGGAAAACTTGTCAATCGCATTGGGTCAGCGTGGTGCATTATGACTAAACTCGTTTAGCAGTAGGACGTACAATGAGTTAATGATGACTTTTTTTATTTATGTTACCAGGTGATGAGACGTTCATAACAGTTGCAGTGCCACTCAGAGCTTTAAATCATAAAGATCTTAGGGGCACTGCCACTGCGCCCGTCACCCTGAGACGTAAGTTGACAAGTCCCACGTGCCTGTAATTTCACCAGTACACTTACCCTTTCAAACCGCAACGCAGTAACACTCACATTGTTACTAGGCTTTAGAAATATGTAATAAAATATACATAATCGTGGCAGAAGGAAAACCTTCCGGTTAAAGGATCTGAAAGACTGGTTCAGTTTTAGCACACGTTCTTTTCTTTCGTTCAACAATGTTCATGATGGTTGCCACCCTTCGTAGAAGCGACACAGGTAAAGAAGTAGAATCGTTTCACAGGAAGATTCACAACGCATCAAAAACGCGTGAAGTTATCCGCATTCGTCTAGCTTTGTGGATTATGGCCTAAAACCTCTCCTCAGAATACCTGTGTCCAGCTGAAGAACGTATTCGTGAACGGTCCCGTTTTACCTCTCGGCGACTGAGAAAATTCTAACGGCATTTTAAACATAATTTTCTTTGGTATTAATAACTTATTCATTCGGTTCACGCTGTAAATGGACACACAATTTCTTGTACTGGAAATTACTTTGGTATTTTTCTTGAATAAGTTACGCCCTTAAAATAATGCAGTAAAAGCTTTTTCATAAAAAATCGAAGTAAGATTTTTTTTCAGAGTAAGTACGCAAGGGGATCGCCATTCTTAACACCGAATCGGGTTGAGCCGGTCAAAAAAATACCGGATGTCCATGCAATAAGAGCAAAGAAGAGGAACGAGCACCGAAACGCTTTTTTTTTATAAATATAATTTTTTTTACCCGACTTCAAAAAAGGAGGTAAACAAGTCGACTGCATTCTTTTTGTATGTATGTTACGCGATAATTCCGGTTTTTTTAACCGGTTTTGATGATACTTTTTTTTGTTACAAAGAGGGTACCTCAGTATTGGTCCCATATAAATTTAAAGGAAATATTCCACCCCTAAGGCTGGTAAACTAGCGGATGAATCCGGTTTTGCGCACTTTTCGGTACGCGACTCCAATAAAACTTAGCAAATAGATGTAATTCTGTGATCTTTTGAGGTCAGTTTTTTTTATAAAAAGTTATTTAGTGACGGGATGAACAATACGTGCCCCTGTTGGTAAGCGACACGCCTGGACATAACAGTTGCAGTGCCACTCTGAGTTTTAAATCGCAAAGATCGGAAAGGCATTGCCACTGCGCCCGTCACCCTGAGACATAAGTTGACTAGTACCATGTGTTTGTGTTCAATTTTTCCAGCAGGTTATTACATAGGCACAATGGTTTTTCCGACCAACACATAACAACAAGTAACATGGTGACTCGGGGAAGAGTTCGCTCTAAAAACCTTTTCATTATTTCAAAGTAATTATTGAAATTTTCTCGCGGCAATTATTCACAAAAACAGAGAAAAAAGAAAAAGCTAATAATGCAAATATCTCATCTGCAGTCTAAACTATTCGTTGTAAATGCAAAGCACGAAACGGTTTATTACACAACGGAATAAACAGTAAGAAACGGCACGTTGCTGAACGTTGTAGAGCAGTTAAAGCTCTTTTGTAATTTCAACGCATTTGCCACCGGTGGCAAATGTAATATCCTTAACAGTTTTGACTTGGTTAATAGAGACATGTATACAGAGACGTTGACATAGGTATGACGTAGGATATTAATACGCTGACATACGTATAACATATGTTAATTAAAAAAAATACAATAGACAGTAAAATATATTTCTTTTTATAGGACCAAGTGACGGGACGAACAATTCGTGTGCCTGGTGGTTAGCGACACGCCTATCCGTAACAGTTACAATGCCACTTATCGTATTATGACCATGGCCAAAAATGCAGTAAGGAAGCTTGGCGTCCTTTCCAGGGTGAGGCGTTACTTTGCACCGGGACAGTTGCTTCAGCTCTACATGCACAAGTCCGGCCGTGTATGGAGTACTGCTGCCTCCTTAGGGACGGCTCTGCTACATACCAAACTGGCCACCTTGTATCAATCGACAAGCATGCCAGGAGGTTTATAGGTGACTCGGAATTAGTAGAGACGAAGCTTGAACACCGCCGTAAAGTTATCCGCTTATTGGTATGTTATAGGATATATCACGGAGAGTGTGTGATGGAATTACACGGTTTAGTTGGGCTTTCCCCTTTCCATCACCGGGGACTAGACGTAGGCTTGGGTTCCACCCCTATGTTGTGGATATTCCAAAGATTCGCACGAAACGTTGCGCTTCCACATTTCTATGGCGAACGGTTAGGTGAGGAAATCGCGGCCTGCAGACGTGTTCCTTGGACGTTGCAATTTGGACCTTTTCCAGACGAGAGTGAATAGGAATTTTTTAGACGTGCATGCTTCATCGTCGACCTCATCGTCACTTTCTATGAGAATGAGTGAGTGAGTGAGATGGTGGTCAAATGCGCACTTATACGTATAAAAAAATATTTGGAAAGACCTGCTACTCTACTCCCGTCACCATGAGACATAAGTTAACAAGTCCCATGCGTGTTTTTTCACCTTAACCCTTCAAAAGCGGAACGCAGTAATGATCACATTACTGCTTGGCGGCAGAAATAAGTAAGGTGGCAGTATTTACGTAGACGAACTCTTTCACAAGGAGCTCTACACTATATATCAAATAAGAGCTGCATTATAAAAGAACTGATAATCATCATCATTGGGTACGGGTCTCGTTTATTTAGAGGCATTGGGATTTCACACATTTTACGAGGATTCCGTAACTTGCAAATTTCCTACACTGTTTATGTGTGTACCGCCATAGAGAGTCGAACATTCGACCATCCAATTGAAAAGCAGCCAATATCCCACTGCACTACAACCACTCTCTCATAGATACATGCAGGCATCTTATGAAACAGAAAATCCATTTTTCCGAGCCTTGGAGGCCGCTCGCGCTCGTTGCCGTCCGCTCTCGTTTTCGTCATCTACTTTTAATTTTGATTGTCACGTCAATCTTGCTCAGGCTTGTCTTTACTTTGTAAAAGCAAAGGGCTGCTAAATTTCTTTACGCGAACGGTTTCTGAGAGATTTAAATGTTATTTTAATCTACTTTTAACACCGTATACCGCGCCAATTTCAATACTTTGGTACTGCATTGCTTTCTGTATGACTTAAACTGTATTCCAAATGAATATTTGTATATTGGTACTATTGTACTGAAAAAGTATTCAGTAACCTTTTGCTCACTGTGTAAATAGATTTAAGTAATCAGCACGTATAATGTAATATAAAGTTTCCTTCCTCGAAATTTTGTAACAAAAAATTCACGCCGCGAACTGATGACGACTCCTATATGTGAATTGTACATTGGATTGATTTAATTCCCACGTCGCGTATTATTATGTAAAACAATGTAAATGCATGAAGGGGTGTAAGGTGTGTGGGATCGTGTAATTGTACACAATTAACGTGTAGGTAGGAGGACAAACTGAGCTACATAAGATAAGGGGTGCAATCATTTTTATAGATCTTTTTAAAGCGGGCGAAACTGCGATGCATGAACGTATTTCGCGACAAGAGCCCTCGAAGGCCTTTGTGAAACTCTCTATTTTTGGAATATACCGCATATTTCTCTGAACTGGAATTCACTGAAGATGTGGATATCGTAAATTCTTCCTGTCTTCGTCTAATTTAAGTTCCGCGCTAAAATGAAGTTTGCTTTTCGAAAGCTCAAGAACTAATGAAGTTTCGAAAGTTCAAGATGAAGTACGAAAATAATTTCATACTTCGTTCCATATCTCCACTGAACTTTTGCAAAACGACTTTCTTAGTAATAAAATTGGAATTTTGATTTCACAGAAACGAGATTCTCAAATGGAACTCATCGCTGCATCGCCCGAGTTAGATTTAAAATGGGCAATATGAAAGACAGTGGCACATATGAGTCAAATGTAGGTCACGGCGAGGTCGGAGTGGGTCTCACTTGTTGTACAGCACGATGTCAGGCCGCCAGATGTGGTCGGAAGGCACGTGCAGCATGTGCACTCCACCATACTCGCGGGGCTCCCACCGCAACTTGTAGTCGTACCACGACTGCTCCACCCACAGGTTGGTCGTCATTATCTGGTTCTTTAAGTTCTGTAACAAAATCAAACATTTCTGAGTACGTGATATTTTCTTTTAGAGTCGATACTTAATTTTTCAATCAAAATTGGTCAATTCTTTTAGCGTTTGCGTAATACCAAATAACAAATTACTGACCCAGAAAATAAAAAGTTCATCTTAACGTAGCTACGGCGACTTTATAAGACCTCCCGTTATGGGAAATTTGCATTTAATTTCCAATAATAAGGGCTACAAAATCGAGGGGAATCCAATATTCCAATTTAGTTATATTAGTCGGTCGTTGCGTTAAAGAAATTAGGTAATTAATTACGGCGAATGGACAAGGTCTCTCAAATATTTAGAGCACTGCCGCCCGCCGCAGCTCTGTTACTAATGTCTTCTCGGATTATTAATTTCGACTAACTGAATGCCTAAAATAGACATCAATTATTCAATTACGGATACAATTATGACAAACGTCTCCGAGCGAGACGCGCCCGGCGACCGAACATTCAAGTTGTAAATAATGTCAATTTTGCTCAGTCATTGTTCGCAATGTGTGGCCGAATCGCGCGTATATAAGCCTGGAAACTTGTCAGCCATGACGCGGGCGCCGTGAACTTATTTAATTTAACATTTGCTTCCGTTACAAACATCGTGTCAGCAATGCCCAAATACCTTTATTCGGGTTTTACTTAGCGCGTAATAAATATTACGCGCTTGTAAAATTTATACATTCACCGCATCTTCACTTTGTTTACATTAAATCATGCCTTTGCCGTTGGTTCTCGATGTAAATTGAGTATGAAACGTTATTGAAAATAAAAATACGGTAGAGTTATGGTCCCTCGAGAGGAGAAGTGTAAATAAGGGAAATCCGTCATAACATCGTGACAAGAGGGCCGGTCGATGGGTTCGCTTTTGTTTGCTCTGCCCGCCTCAATGTAGGCCATTTACAAAAAGTTTGCCAGCTTGTATTACGTCTCAGTTCGATCTGCGTGTGACGAGATACGTCGTGGGGGTGTGAAAAATATGTCGCCCGTGACAATCTTACGTCTTTGTTATTTATGATCTGCAATTTTAACTTCGCCAATCTTCGCCCGACTGTTCCAATATGTCGGGAGAGAAACTTTGTATAAACTGCAGCATATATGATTTATTTTGAAATATGGTTCCTAAAGAGTCTCTTTATTCACAAAAAATATGAAGAACATTGTTATAATCTTAAAAGCGTTGTTGTAATGAGTTGTCATGTATCGTGACTTATATAGCTTTATGAGAATATTTTATACGTTAAATGTAAAGAAATGAATTAGTAATTTACGTTTCACGCGGGCAGTTGCAACGGAAGCCGCCATTGTTCTTTTAAAATGTATTGTACAGCTTTTCGTTAAATTATGTTTTTACTGAGACGGTGACTTATATGTACGGTGTATTGTCCGTATACGGTGACGGTGTATCTCATGAAACAAATAGTGTAGTGCAGCTAGTAGGTGTATTTATTTATTTATTTATTTAATCAATATTGCGAGTGGGCTCACAGAGCGTATCCAAAACACCCACAAGCTTAGGCAACATTACAAATTATTGATAAAGAATTGCGATACAATTAAAATAAAATAAAATAAAATTATAGATACAATTTAGCTTACAAATGTCAAAACCTTAACCTACTTAGTATCTAATTTCCTACACGTAAAAAGTCATTATTTAAAAATATGTTCGCGTTCCTAAGAATTTGTCCAAAGGAATCAGCAAATAAGTCCATGTCATAGTGGTCAGCGAGCATATCTCCGATGAGCGTGAGTGCCCGCGCGGAGGGCGCATGCGCAGCGCGAACGGTGCGCACTGCCGGCCGCTGCAGCAAGCGCAGCCGCCTACGCGGCGTCACTATCCCAGCCCCATCCCAAGTAATGCGAGAGGGCACCTGAATGTTAAATTTCTCGAGAATATTTGGACTATCGTTAGGTGTAAGATCTATATAAAATATTACGATACGAGTTGAGGCCTTGAACCATTTTCAGAATTATGTGAACGGTCTTCAACATATAGGTGTCTTTTTGGCGTCAAAGCGAATAAAATTACAAAAAAAAACTTCTAATTAGAAAAGCTTCTTTCAATGACGCAGGCTTTTGGTGGGGAACAAATTCGTGACCTGGTTTTCCTATAATTTATCCAATTATTTGTCTTTGTTGCTTGTGAGTCCTCAGTATTTCAACGTTCTAAAAACCTTGCCGAGGTTGGTGTGTTGTTGTGTGTTGTTGATTGTCGTACCAAGGCACTAGCTCTCTTACTAGACCACTGTCCAGCAGTAGGTGGGTAATACAGATGAGCGCACGTTTTTGCGATAAAATCCTCGGCGACGACGATAATTTTTCAACCGGCGACGGTTGGCGGCGGCGGCGTGACCGGCGTGAAATCGCCGTGACATATATTTTAAACGATGTTAAAAAAAACATACTTTAAATCAAACTTTGCATTAATCTTTATTGTTACTAAACATAATCAACTTAAAGAATATAATTAGTAATTTATTTTAGTTATAAATAGAGTAAATAACACAGAAGCTTATATTTGCAATATTTGTTTTTATTGAATATCATGATGTCTTACTACTATGATATTCATAAATATTTTTGTGAAAATATTCCACTAGTTTAAAACAGTGATTAGAACCAAAAAGAAAGATCTGCAAGAAGCACATAGAGAAATTCATAATGTGTTGCCGCTCCTGACTCATTCCGTAGCTCTGTTGGAAGAGCGATACCCCGGTATGGCGAGGTCTCTGGTTTGAGTCCAGCCAGTATCAATAATAACAACAAGCTTCATTAAAATAAAAGAAAATCCTACGCTGATTTAAACCGGTCTAATAGTAATGGAGAAATCCTTCAACCAGATTTAAATTGGTTTGTTCCGCTGGATGTCTAAAACAACCTTTTTATATGCTCTGAGTTGCCAATTACAAAAAATTATTCTACTATATACAAATAATTTATACGACGTGTTACCATATTACAAATAACAGTTATTATTAAAAACAAACGAACATCAAAACTAAAAAAACCTTACATGGCTATCAACGGCAAAAAGATGGCGTAATAATATGATAATAGGTAATTAAGCTTACAGTCGGTACATTATTTTTTCGAAGAATATTCCACCTCTAAGGGTGGCAAACTAGGGGATGAATCCGGTTTCGCGCACTTTCCGGTAACCAATTTCAATAAAACTTGGCAAGTATATGTAATTCCACAAACTTTTGAGGTATTTTTTTTAAATAAAATAGTTACAGTTATTACCCTTCAATTTCGATTTTCGAAATTTGCCGGTGTGACGCGAAGAGTGTCTTGTAGGGACTTGTTTGTGAGACACAGGATAATAACCATGTATTCGTTGTGTTTATTCGGAATAATCACATTCATACGGATAAACTTACACAGCTTCGAAAAGTATGTAAGCGGCTACAACATTCGCTCCACAGGACGATTGAGGTCGAGCCGCGACGGTTAGCAGTCACTGAAAAAATCAGCGCGCAATCGGCCCGACTTATTGTGAGCACCTACCCGTTGACTTACAAAACGAGCCTAATGATGAAACATTTGATCGTCGACTGAAAGACTTTTTGTTAGTTAATGCGTATTATTCCATTGAATAATGACATGATTTTATAATATAATTAGATTATTCATAATAAATATTATTTTTCATAGCACTTGCTCGTAAACAGCATGATTGTGTGGTGGCTAATTTAAGTATAATACCCCAAATAATACCCTCGGGCCTTTTTTCTTCCCATCACAGGCATGGTCGGTAAGGAGTTTTTTTTTAATTTAATAAATATTAGCACGACATACTTCTTTACATAGGTCAAGTTCAAGCAAGGACTTACTTAAGTTCCAAATTAAATATCTAAATAGAAATTTAATTGAAATACAGCCATATACTACTTAAATACTTATAATTAAGATTTTCACATAATTGATTTTCATTTTGTTGTGTATAAAAATTTTACAATTTTTTTACACCCAGTCTTTGCTTTTCACAACATTTTAGTTCGAGTTGGAAAAATGGAGCTGACAATCTCTTAATAAAAAAAAGACAAAAAACCGCCAAAATTCATAATAATTGTTCTATTGTGAGCCATATTTATTCATACAAGAAATAAATTCCTCGCAAATGTGATCAAAAACATTATATGTATCACTCGAGTTATAAAGCCTAGATCCTAGTTGGTGCTTTCTCATTTATTTATTTACCGTCCTTAATAAACAATGTACAGACATGCATAATTACATAAACAACGCATGCAATCATTATTTTGACATTATTACGTTATTTAATATTTTCCTACAGTATTTCACATAATCATAATAACTATGTTATAATTACGATTAAAATGTATCATGTTACTAAACTTGTACTGAATATTTGTAATTTTTATTGTAACATTTATTACTATTGTGACGATTCTTGTAATACAATATATTATATTTATTAATGAAAGTTTGCAAGGTAATAAATAAATTTAAATCTAAATCGAAAAGCGATTTGGTTGTGTCTGTACGCAGTAAAAATAATAATCATTTACACAATGTAATAGAGTAAAATAACATAGAATAATATCGATTGTACTTGCATGTTCTGCGGGTCAGTTATGAGGCAGTGTACAGTGGCGAATGGTAGTTATCATCCCGTTGCATCGGAGAGTTTAAACTCCACTGCTTAACTAACGTTTAATGCTGTAACTTAATTTTGGCCACTGCAATAAACGTTTCATGTGTTTTGTTGGGTGTTATGGGCTATTAACCAAATGTTAAAGTTTTAATTTTTTTTTATAATTTTCTTATGTTTTCGCCATTGATACACATTGAAAATGAAACTATTTCAAGTCAGACGTGACCATGGTACTTATAAAGAGACTAAAACTTTGATTTAAGTGATAAAAAAATAGTTACCGGTCTTTCACATCTTATTATGATTTAGAGATGAAATAACTTTTCCATAAAAAAGCGATTTGACAAGTTTATGGAATTACGTCTATTTGAAAAGTTTTATTGAAATGGGGTAACGAAAAGTGGGTGAAATTCATTAAATCGGATTCCATCCCTAATTTTCCACCCTTAGAGGTGGTATATGTTCTTCAAATTAGAATGAAACCACTACTGAGGTACTCCCTTTCCAACGAAAAAAGAATCATCGAAATCGGTTTACAAATAACGGAGTAATTGCATAACATACAAACAAAAAAACATACAGTTGAATTGAGAACCTCCACCTTTTTAAGTCGGTTAAAAATAGTTTTCTTTTTAAACTTTGGAATGATATATATTGAATTAATTTTGATACTATTTTTACTTTTTATAATATCAAGTGACAGGACAAACAAGTCGTGTGCTCGACGGTAAGTCTTTCACAAGGACCTCTACGCTACTATTGCTTTATGTAATATTAAGTATTCGCATTTGCACAACAACACGTATGCCGTAAATTCTACTTTAAAAAAGACAATTTTCGTGGCTACAGGTAAGCCAAGACACATTATTGCGGCAAATTGAGTAAAACTCCGCCGTGTGAATCCGATACTCGTGTCGCGACTTTCATTCCATTCCGTTCGATACCGCAAAGAGCATTTTAGATAAATCCCAGTTGTGTTCGAGAGCTGGCGAATGTCACCGTAATACCATCCTCAATTTACGTGAGCAAGTTACTGAGAGTCTTCTATCTATATCTTCTATCGTTATTTGTAAGGGTGGTTTAAAATGTTTCATGAAACAATTAAATAATCTGAATTGCTCTTAAAATTACACTGGCAACACAGGACAGTAATTTAAGAATGAAATAATAAGCTTATATGCAACAGGCGACCTATTGCTATATAACAATATGTTCCAGGTAACCAACGATAAAAATTTAGGAGGTACAAAGGGAGTGAAACCAAAAAATATATTCTAGTTGAAACATTTAAAGACATTATATTCACTATGCGAATTGAATTTTGCGAATGGCCATTATTTTATGTAGATTATGCTCTATACTCCGTCCAACCATTAACTTAACTTTTGACATATGCATGCCTCCGAAGTGCTGTAATTATTGACGTGCAACTATAGACAAAAAAATGCAATACTTCCTGAAGGCTTTTATTTTTTAATTTTAGTGAAGCGACGTGCTCTTTAGCTCCGATATTTATCGAGCCAACAGATTAGGTAACGAAGATTATTCAGGTTGATAAATATTGGTACCTGTCTAATAAATTGTAATGAAATGAAATAAATTATAAATAAGTATAGTAAATTCTTATTGTTTGTTATAATGAATCGTCGGATTCTTCTCGATATTAATTCTTATTAACATTAATTATTAATTGTTGAGTACACAAACCGTCAAACGCAACATCGCGATCTCAATTAGACAATATTTTCTTTTTTGAACGCACTCACAATCACGAATAAAACTTCTTCATAAATCAATTGTTATAAAAACTCGATCGGAAACGCATTAGGACATCACTAATTGACTAGAATTTAAGCTGTCGAAAGTTGGATTGAGTATAGAAACAGATGTGTGTGTGAGTGTTATATTTTTGTGGTTATACTTCAGAGTACCTATAATACATTTCATCAAACAGGTTTTGACTTCTGTGAGGAATCGGGGACTGGGTTAAATTGGTTTAACCACTTAGCTAACCTTTCATATTGCCATTTTCTACGGTCATCGCCTAGAACTACGTGCCTTACCTACCTTTTAACTATTGCTTAGCTTTTGCCTTTTAAACCTATGATTTCTTTTGCGAGTTTGCTTTGAAACTTTTAAAACAAGTAAGTAGAAATACACTCTTGCACAATTATTAGCACATTTAACTCTCACCGCAAAAGCAAGACCACATAATCCGTATACATTACAAAGTTCGTCGTATACATTCAGGGGACGCTGTAGGTACTATGGAATGTGAAACTGTATAACACCGCAGCACAGAAGCGATCGGAGAGGGAATTGACAATTCATGAATAGTTTTGCCACAAACTTGCAGAGATAACGTTATGCATAACACGCTCCATGTTGCAAGATGTTTGCAAACACAGATCGCGAAACAGAAGAGATTGCAATGCAATTCACAAAATTGAACCATAGAGAAACAGTGTAAAAATGGTGTTTTGCAGCATACCTAATTGCGGAAACTTTTCCACAAGCTATAATTATACTAATAAGGGAGTTACATTTCACCGGTAAATTTATTTTAAAGCACAAAGGCTGTTTTTTATTAAAATAAAATTATTCACCATGAGAATCAGTTCATTCGCACGAAGCAATGTCATACGTCATCTACGATATCGTAATTTTTGCGAATATTGCAGTTGTGAACTAGTGATGTAACTACATACTTTTTGCTTTACAAATTATCGATATAAATGTGTTGTGCGTAGTGATGGGCAGCCGGAAACTTTCCTAAATTGGAAACTTTCCAGTCTGAATGTTTCTTGAAATATTTCGGAAACATTCTCAAAACGCGAAATTTATGGAAATTTACATATTTACTTTGCATTTTTACTATCACATATTCAAGAAACATTTAAGAAAAGTTATAGTTCTATATCATGGTTGTAAAACCAAAATACTTTTTTTGAAGAAATCGGAATAAATAAGTAAATTTCCGTAACTTCTCTTAAATGTCCATAAATTGCATGGAAAGTTTCCTGGAAATTTCATACTCATCAAAAGAATGAATGAAATAAATATTCGTAATCCACTTAGATTTTGCCACTTTTTTTTTTACCGTATATGTATTAATAGTTAATATGTTGAAATTAGGGTATTAAATTTGGCACAGGAATCGTTTTCATGAACCTATTTAATTAAAAAATTTAAGAACGTGATTTGTTCTGATAATATACTGTTTGAGAGATTTAGAAATAATATTAAAAATAATGGTGGAATACTTTCTTTGGGCAAACAAAATTGGGCCAGATGACCAACAAAATTTTGACCGTACCATCAACTTCTGCAGCAGTGGAACGATAGTTTTCAACATTTGGGAACATACACTCCACTAAACGCAACAAATTAACAACAGACTGGAAAACTAAGTTACGTTTCACACAATTGGCGACTTTTAAACGCTCCACATAAAACAGCGAAGATTTCAGATCAATGCTCAATTGACCACCTGAACGCTGACATTGATTTGCTAACAGAACCTTATGATAGAAATGAGGACACATTATCAGTAGCTTCCTGTTCAGATACGACATCATGGAGCAGTGATGAGTTGCATACAGATTAGTATTAAGTTTTATATTTTATTTTGATTCTTAAGTTTTTTAATCCCAGTATTTTTCATAATTAAGAACCAATCTGTGATTTTGTTATTTGTTCTTGAGGTACCTATTTTAATTATAATTGTTAATGTTTGAGCACTGAATAATTTTACTATAATATATGTTGATTATTTTGTAAATTGTTATTGTTGATTATATTTTAAAACTTTATTGGTCTACAAAGTGCGACAAGCTCCTTACATACCTATTGTATAGCATTTTTTTTTATTATTCAATTTTTCAATTTCAATTATTTAATACAAAGTTTTAAATCACCTTTGTTATGCATTATTTTGATCCCCACATTAAAATTATCTATAAAAATATAAAATAATGAAGATGTTCTGAAAAATTTCCAAAAAGTTTCTGAAATATTTCGTAGAAAGTTTCTATGAAATATAAGGAAATTTAAGAAATTTTGCAGTATTTTCACGAAAATGGATTTCTGTGGTATTAATAAGAATTAAAATGTGTCAATCAACTTAACTTCAAAATATTTCTTCATATGAAAAAAAACGTTTTTGCACCAAAGTATTCAACTTTTTATGTAAATTTCGCATTTGCGAAACATTCTCGCAATGTTTCCGAGAATATTTCCATTTTCGGAAATATTCTCGGAAATTTACCAACCCTAGTTGTGCGTAGAACAAATTATGTGTATTTGTTTTATCTACCGTTGTTATAATAACGCACAAAATATTTGCGTCGGTAATTTATCAACACGTAATATGCGTTTAACCAATAAAACGTCTTAGAAAACTGATAATTCTAAAGTCTAAAATGTCAAAGTTGAAGTAAATTATGTCATTTACGTTTTTTTAAAACAATGACAGGCAAATGTCCGTAAATATTTTTTGTTTTTAGTTTCCCCAAATGTGTCGATATTAAAGACAACTTAATATCCGATATGTTATGGACAACAGCCAAAGGAAACTGGTTTCTTACAAACTATAGTAGAATTTGTTCAGTACATTCTAATGAAGATGACTTTAATCCTACAACAAAAAGTAAATATTTTGTTATTCATTTGGATCGATAAAATAAACCTTATTATTAAAGCAAAAAACAAGTGTATTTAATCATCGACCAAGCCTCGTTCCTAACGTTCATGAAAAACGAAATGTCAAGTGTCAACCATAGACAACTACGTGGCGACATCCGCTTTCGAAGAAATAAGCGTTGTTTACAATTCTTTATTTATTTAAATGTCTGTATCTGGGATGATCCATGTGACAGTAACTACGTGTACTAATTTACTTACATTAAATTAAAGTAAAAGTAACATCAATGTTTATTTGTAGAAAATGAGGGGAAAACGTCTTTTTTTTCAAAAATTCATTAGTCTTTTACGACAACATGCAAAGGTTACTTCATTACACTGCATTTGCTAGATATGAGGTACATCGACAAAAAGTTATCGATAATATAATGCATTAACATGCCATTGTCATTACTTTTTTTGAACTTAATAAATTAAATATATGATATATTTTTTTAATTTTCTGAAATATCTATTGAAATAGCATTTGAATTATAATTGTATGTTTTATACCTTCAGTATAACACAAAACAGTTCACACATCTGTACATCATTCAGAATACGCTTCAAAAATAAAACTATAAATGAGAACTTTTATGACGGAACGTAAAATCAAAAGTACTAAAAATCTATCGACTTTATCTCATTCCTATGACAAACGTCAAATGAAGTATCACAGAAGTAATCCTATTGTAGTTTGCGTTTATTATAGTTAATTACCTAAACCTTTATACCTACTTATAGTGGAGTAGTTTCTCAAAAAATATATGAATATCATGTTGGTAAAATATCATGGTATTCAACAAGTATAACCTCAGTATAGAGTACTAAATAAACCGACTTCAAAAGTTCGTAAAATTACATCTATTTGCCAAGTTTTATTGAAATCGGTTTCGGTTGCTACACTTAGAGATGGAATATATTCTTAAATGGGATCACTACTGCGGTACCCTCTTTCCAACAAAAAAATAATCATCAAAATCGGTTCACAAATGCCAACTTACCGCGTACATACGTACAAAAAACATCCTCTTCCTACTTTTTTTGAAGTCGGATAAAAATCACAGTCAAATCACAATGTAGGGAATCATCTGCATTATAAGTACTGGAACACACAGCGTGGGCAGACTAGCCACAAGGAGAACCGACGACCTAGTAAAACTAGACCAGTCATTGTGAATATCTTCGGGGGAGGCCTATGCCCACCACCAGAGTAGCAATAATTACGTGAGTAGTAACCCAACAAGAGCAAAACCAATTGAGAAAAGATAATTTCCTACTTTTGTGTACTTATTAAGTGCGGCGACGAAAAAATTGGAGCACAATATAAACTTACATGATTGAACAGAAAATCACAAATGCTACGAAATATAAAATAGACATGATACCATCTATTGTTAGAAATACGCAGTTTTCTTCCCTATTGCTGACTCATTCGTACGTACTTGGGTCAACAAAAACAAACCTACGTTCAGACCCATTTCGCACGATGCGCAACTTTTTATCCCTCCTATCGTCAATACTGACCATAAAGGATCGACTAACAAACAGGATAATATTTTTATTAATACGATTGCACATAGCATAGGCCCGTCGTACATTCCGCCGCATTCCGTCGGAGAGACAGACCTTTTATCGCACGAACAGGCCCTAAGTGCTCGTATATTATTTTATTCGGGGTAAAATCCCTCTGGACAATATGTGCGGCTTTTTATTTGAAATCAAGGACGGAGGGGCACTGCATTGTATTCTTTGTCGTCTAAGTGGTCTGAGTAGGAACCTATGTACGTCGCATTAACTTTTTACTTAGTGCAAAGTGTAGGACTCCGTTACATTTAAACTTTTCCTTTGTAATACAACTTTGCACCTTAATTTCTCTTGGTTGTTTTTATTGTACGAAAAGAGGGCTGCATGTGGCGTCACATTTTGCGGGCCTTAATTATTATAAGTACGGGCGAGAAGACGCCGCTGGCGCATGCGGCCTTGGGTAGGATTTGGTTTGCCATCGTATAAAAAGGAATTGCCGTCCGTGAATATTTTCTTTTTCACCAAAAGTGTTATCGTGGCCTGTTTAGCTATCGGATATTAGAGTTTTTCGTCTGGCGGGTGATGCGCGGTCGCGATTCGGTCTTCATTTACCCATTTTGGCGTATCACAAATTTTCCGTCGTACTATAAAACATATCAAGGTTGGAAATTATCAAAACACTGATTTATTTGATAATTATAATTAAGTTTGTTGAATGTCAGGATGTTTCGCCGGCACGATATTCAATTATTTTGAATACTTATCATAACAATTATCCATTGACCTACCAACAAAGAATTATCCGAAATATATCCGATAATAATCCATACTGATTCATATTTTCGTCTCTTTGATTTTTGATTAGAAATGACAAACATCACTGTTTGTTATTTTCGAATTAATTAGTAATAATAAAAAAAATTATTTAATTTAATGTTTATGTTGACCCAGCCAATGTTCAATTATTGGGCTGTCCCATCTGTGTTCAACCGTGTTCAGTGATGTTAGGGCTGGCACGCACACGGAGCAGCGTGGAAGCGCAGCGCTTCCGCATTACGGCGCGTGGAGATTGACAGGTTTGGATACGTCTCTGATGAAAATTAGTGGACGTCACCCACCCTTGCTCAACGCGACAACATGGTTTTGTTGTTACAATTAATTTTATAAATATCAAAGTGAAATGTACTTACTTCAGCAAGTAAGATTAGACAGACGTGCTCCATGCAACAATTTTCGATCGCCGTTAATTAAGTACATCTTAATCAATTTCACATTTGACACAATATTATAACTTCTTAGTACAAACTTCGTTAAAGTGTTACTGAAAAGTTCGTGGAATATTAAGTCCGAGGTACACTAGCTGGAGTAAGAATTACAAACAAAGAATGAAACAAGTTGGAAAGTAGGAAGTCGTCTTCGGGAAAACTCGGTAAGGAATTGGTATACATGTACTTACTTTGTCTATGTGTGCTTATAGACCACGTTTCTCGTAGTTGCTTCCGGTGGAAACTGCGCTCGTTGAGTTCATCGTCACAAACTTGTTTATCGAAGTTCAATTAAGAGAACTGTCACTTAATTTTCTGGCTTTTCGTCGGGCATTTATTATAACGTGAACAAATGAAACCTAATTAAGTCGAGAAACCTTCTTGGTGCGAATTTTTAATTAACACGTAATCAAAAGTCAAATATGAGCGTTATTTGCACGAGAAAGTTTGTCTACGAAGATTTAGGGGAAACGAAGAAGCGTGCGATGATATAAATCACGGGTAATTTTGGTGATTTCCATCGTGACGTAAGAAGTGGCGTATTTTGTTGGGATAGCTTTTTTAATTGGACAGCGCAAGTAATCCTGTCCTTTATCTACTCTAGGGAAATAATCTACGTATTACGGTGTATCCGAAATGTAGTACGGTATTTTGATTTGATCTTAAGGAATGAAATTTCATTATTCTCTGACTTTACTCATTATAATGCTGTTGGTTATTTATGTTATATATTTATACGTTTCACTGCGAGACACGAGTCTCGTCTCAAGCGAGGGTTTAGGCCAAAGTCTTAAATTTTAAATTCTTTAAATTTAAAATTAAATTTCGCACAGAAACTCTGATTCGAGCTCACTCCCTCTGCTTGAGAGGCGGTCGGTCAAACAAAAATAAAATGTTTAGATTTTTTATTATATTATAATTACTTCCTATAATGTGGACAGTCATTTTTGATAAAGTATGAGTACTGTATTATTGTGCGTATATTGTGTGTATCACCTTTTGTAAACCATATTTTAAGCAAATAAACGTCATTCATTCATTCCTTGTGTAAACTCCCCTTATTTTCCTCTAAAATAAAGGTGAACAACAAAGGAAGATATAATGCGCATTGCTGAGTTACATGTAAGTACTGATCAAGTTCAGTATGACAACTCTTGAATGAGCCTCTAAAATTCTTTACTACTACATAATAATGTAATTTAAAATACTATAACAATGTATCAGACAACTATATTACATAGTGTTAGTTTTGTTGTCCACTGGCGGCGCGACGCCACTCGCACATGAAAACCTCGTTCATAGTTGGTTCTTTTATACGTGAGGCGCACTATAAGTTTCCGGAATGAATAAGAAAAAAATACTATAAATGGTCAGAAATTAATTTATTGTTTCTTAAAATATTCTCCGTTAGTGTTAATGCACTTTTTCTTACGAATGAACCAATTTTGAAAATATTTATGCCACTCCTCCGTGAGAATCTCTGAAACATATTTTTCATACTCTTCGACAACCTCTTCAGGTGACGAAAATCGTTGATCGTGTAACAGGTTCTTAATTTTTGGAAATAAATAAAAGTCACAAAGTACGCGTGATTACTCATAAGGTCAACGTTGTTCACCTTCAAAAATTCATTTGTCTGTCTGGCCGTGTGAGAACTGGCATTATCGTGGTGCAAGATGGTACGGCGTTTACGGTTATTTTTACGGAGTATGTCGATTTTCCAAAGCAACAGTAGCCTGGTGTCCAGTTTTATTAAAAAAAGAAGCAATCATCCGCTTAGAGGCACTTTGTACGCGCGCCACTTTGGTTGGTTTCGCCTCATCTCAAAAGACCCATACGCTCGAATGTTCATACGGCGCACAGCATCGGTGTTTTTGTTGTTCACAGCAGTGGACGGGCGACCATCACGAAATTCGTCACTGAGATTCATACGACCGCGTTTGAATTCTGTAAACCAGCTATAAATAGTCGTCTTGCACGGTGCTTTATCGCCAAAAGCAGTTTGAAGCCGAGCAAAGCTCCGCTGAGCTGTTAACTTGCACTTAAAGTCGTAGAAAATCATACTACGAAAATTTTCACGAGTTAAATCCATGGTGATGTAGACAACCAATTTCTAAAATGTCGCCACAATGTAAAAACAAGTGACAGTCAGATGAAACAAACTGTAATTCTACAGCCAAAGAGTTCCATTTTCAAATGTTGGAATTACTTTTTAAATATTGTTTATGTAAGTGGCCAGTTCCGGAAACTTATTGTGCGCCCTATGTAGTTATAATTACAAACACAAAAAAAAAATTTTTGTCGTCGACCCGGTGGGACTTGAAGCCACGACCGTGCTGCACCGTAGCATAGCGGCGTCGAATGCTTAAAGTCAGTACAAAGATCTATAACAAAAATATACCGTGCCTCAGATGGTTAGAGCAATGCTACGATGCAGCATGCACGTGGGTTCAAGTCCCACCGGGCAGACGAAAATTTTTCTGGGTGTTCGATCTTTGTACTCATAATCATAACAAAATGATATTTTCACAATCCTAGAATTACTCATTAGAAATTATTTATATAAAATAATTATACAACGCTACCTAGTTTCAAGTACTAAACTAATACTTCCTCCTAAAATGTATATTCTTGTTTAGAACTAATAGTTTGATGCTCTGCGATTTATTCTTAATTCCAAATAGATTTTCAATACGTAGTTTCTCGTCTATATACTAATATTTAGAATTCTGGTATCTAATAGATTTTTAGAGAGGAAAAATTATAAAAACGAGTTGGCGCCATTGTAATGTTCCGTTATTGTATTAATTGTTGATAGGGTTATGACTTTACCCGAATAAACGATGATTTAATAAATTTAATTTGTTTTGTTCGCCATCATACACCGTTTTTGTTACGCTAGTCTCAAATTGCGGTAAATTCCCTCCGGGGACACAACTCAGGATGCTCAGACAAGACTAATTTAGAAAAGTTCGCCTCATCTAGCAAATCGCTGAGCCACCAAGGGTGTCAAAAATAATTATTGAACAAAGCAAACTAAGTAATGCTGTTTTGGAATTTTCAGTCAAGTATCTTGCTAGCTTCTATTCTTTATCAGTTTCTATTCCTGGTGCACAATAATACGCAATTATTTCCACGTGTGGGTAACTGCATCACTTTGTAACACCTTGCAAACCTGCAAGTTTGTCGACACTTCTTGTTAGGTTGGTATGTCGTAACTTGAATCGATATGGATTGGCTGCGCGCCAGGGTTGCCGATAATAACGTATGGGGATTTAATACAGCGCCTCGTCCACACCTATTGCGTACGGGGATTTATGTGGAGCACTTACTCTGTTTTCATTTTGCTAATGAACTCGTAATTTAGAGCTTATTATATCCTTTGTATATGGTTTACACTCGAGTTGCTATTCGCTCGCCGCGGATATTCCAGAAATGTTATCTATTGCTGCTGCAAATTTGCCGCAGAGCCAGGTCGATTTCTGGCAAATTTTATGAACAGAATACCACAAATACTGTGCAGCTGTTTATTTGATAAAGAAAGGGCTATAAGCTATTATTTTGAAAACCACTTTCCTTTGACAAATTTCTGTATTAATTTAGAGTTGTAACGAATACTTTGTTGCTTTTCGGTATTCGACTTATTAGGCCTGTTTTTTTTGCCTTTTTTAGTTTTATTAATACTGAAAATACTTTTATGAATGATTCTTTATGTGAAACATCATAGGAAATGTGACCTAACAAAGTTATTTTTTCAGAGATCAAAATAAAGGTAAACATATCCGATGTATTTACTAATTATGTGGTTTACTTATGAGTAATTAAACGCTAACAAACTCAAAAAAGTACTTATTATTCGCAAACTAAAATAAAATTAAGTTTATAAGAGTTAATTAAACTGAAGTGAAATAAGCAATTACCTACTTTCTTGATTAAGTCATAAATTATAAACTTGAAAATTAAAGTACCTTTTTTGTTTCATTGCACAAAATTATTTATCGTAAGTGATATAAGTGTCGTATCGTAAATCGTAACGTTAATAAGTGGTATTATTAGTGCCAATTTTTGTACGTGCGTTAGGTCGAACAGTTTGGCACAAAATTCGGTACTTAGTCAGAGGCCGAATATTCTATTCATTGCAACACTAATATCAATACATTTTCAGAAAATTATTATCTAACATTTGCAAATTGACGAGTACCTGCTTTTCGTAAATCCAGTCGACTAGAAAATAAAATGGAAGAGAATTTGTAGGTATCGTCGAGGGTCTCCTGGGCAGCGGGGGCCGGGGAAGATGGCGTGAAAGCCTTCTTAAATAACTACGTTAATCGCTGGCTGACGCCCTATCGTATAATTTACATAACCTCGTTATATGTAGGTGCTCAATCCCTAGTCGATTTCATAAATTTCTATGTCAGATGTCAAACTTCCCTAGGGCCTTCAGTCCATTTCGTACGGCCCGAGAGCTCTACATGGTTTAGACATCTGAAAAATGGGCGACGAATAACAGAAAAAAGGCCTAGAATTCGGTAGGCTTATCATCAAAATGATACGTAACGGGTATCATGAAGCACGCGGGCTGCATTACAATCGATACCTCCCGCGTGAGTTGAAGCCGTAAATGGTCTTTTGACTTACAAAAACTTACGTGGAAGGTGGTAACCTATAGCAAAGTCGCCATTTTTTTAATCCGAATTAACGTTTGTTCGAATTTTCATTACACCGAAAACCGGTTTACCGGAAAAACGTCAAATTATAATGAAGCTGTTGCTCCTTCGGGATATGTTGAATGTTTATCGCCAAGACACGATTAGGTTCGGTTAAGTTAGATTTTAAAGAAAAAAACATTTTCCTCTCGAAATTACTTTCGAGGTTATGATATTTCTATATGATATTAAAACGTTATTTCTGGAAAATGTCATTTCAGACTACTGATAGGTAACCATTACGGGACTAAGAGGACAATGCAGAAACTTACGTGAAAGCGCATTGCCTCTGAAATCAAAGTTATTCTAATACTCCAGAGCGGTGGTAGTTCAGTGGAACAGCGGTGCTTCTCAATTGAAAGGTCGACGGTTTGTACCCCTGGGGCGGTATATATGTCCCTACGACTTTAATTTCTAGGTTACCACCGCTCTAGAGTATGAGAATAACTTTGATTTTAGAGGCAATGCGCTTTCACGTAAGTTTCTGCTTTGTCCTCTTAGTCCCGTAATAAATATCTGTCTCCACGAACACCTCGCCTCCGACGGCAGACATTGTCTTAGACTATAAAAAGTCAGTAAAACAAAAATCTCCCTCTCGACTTTGTCAAAGCAAAAGACATCCTGTAAAGTTCACTTAAAATGTTCGCCTATATAATTCTTTGTTCAAAAAAGCTGTTTTGATCGTATCTCTGTTTTACCCGCTGCGACATTTTTTCTCATTTTGATGACGGTATTTCCTCAAGATTATGCCCGTCTAAAAGTTTTCAAAAAGCTATCAGTCATAAATTTGCAAGTTTTCGAAATGGAATTGAGCAGAAAAGCCATTCCATCACTTAATGCGTAGTGGTACACTCGTAACGTGATTAAAGGGGTACCTACGTTTGTTTGGGGCCAGGCTGTGTGAAACATGAACTGGGTTTCATTCACGTAACGACACCCGAGACGGAGTATAACTCTGTGTGCCCCGACAACAAAATGAAAACATTCTCGCGGTGTTCAACTTTCGCAGCTACATCATTCGTGTTTGCAAACACGATTTCAAAGACCACGTATTCTCATCCACCTTGTGCAATGAAAAATTGTTACAGCAGCGAGGAACGGATTATTGTATTTTACGAGTTTATATCTGGACATCCACTGTTCGATCGATTTCCATGAGGAGTTGCAATTTTGCTGTGCGATTGTTATCCGATTAGGTTGTTATTTGTACCTATTTGTAAATTAAAGAGTTCTTTTGTATCTCATGGGTATTTACGTAACTAACGTTTTAAAGCTTTGTGCATTTGGTGCCCGTAATTGGACCCATTGTACGCTGTGTGTATTGCGATTCTCTGTTCTCGTGTTAGATAGTAAAGTTCGGGTAGCGCCGCCCGCCGGTCGTTCAAAACAAAAACAGTACAAACAGAAACTGCTTTCAACCCGCTGCTAAAAAGGGATGTTATAGTTTTACGAGTTACGAGACAATATGAATATTTTGTTATTTTCGAAAATCGGTATTCTTTAGATGGGATAGCCATTATGTTTAGTGGAAAGCGTTGGAAGGATATTGAGCTATTAGGATAGTGTATTCTGAGATTCTAAATTCACGTTCTGCATTGTAAACGTAGCAATGTCGTGAATGTGTCACACATTTGGTGATAAGCTGCACCATTACGCGTAGCGGCCTTGGGGGGCCCGCGGGGCCACTGCGTGTGATTTATGACGCGGAATTAATTACTCCATTATAGCCGACCCAGGGTTCACTGCACGTACAAAACAGAACTCCGGCCAACTTTTAAAGTTAAGTGGGTACTATGGTGTTTTTCAACAACACGGCTTTTATAACGGGAATGAATTGATTATTAATGACAAATGGCTCTACTCATGTTACAAATCTTCTCATTGTTTATCATGATTTCGCTATGGAATTCGCTCTACGTGTCAAGAATGATATAGATATATATAAAGTTACTTCAGAGGAACAGCCACATTACCACATAATGTATACACTTCCATAATAAGATTTCCGTTTGTATTTCAAGTTTGCCATTTACAAAGTTTAAAGCTAGGAGGGTATAATAACTGTTTGAAAAGTAAAATGTAAACTATAAATGTGTACAAATGTATAATTAGAAAGGGTAAGCCCAAGAGTTTCCTACTCGTTCTTCTCAGGAGAATGCTGCCTTATGCATTTTAGGAGCAGTGAAAGATTTCTGCCGCCAGGCAGAAATGTGAGCATTACTGCGTTCCGGTTTTGAAGGGTTAAGGGTGCTGGTGAAATTACAGGCACATGGAACTTGTCTCAGGGTGACGAGCGTAGTGGCAATGCTCCTAAGACTTTTGCGATTGAAAGCTCCGAGTGGCGCTGCAACTGTTATGTATAGGCGTGTCGCTTAACACCAGGCGCACGACTTGTCCGTCTCGTCGCTTGAAAGGCAGACAGCGGTTTAGCGACGTCGGGCTGCGTAACGCGAACTTTGATCTTACAATAGAGTAGCCACACCAGAACCAAGTTAAAAAAATTCATTTTCCAAATTGGCCCTAACGGGAGCCGAACTCGGAAGAAAGAGCCACGGAATTCACTCTGGGGGCACTATCGTAAAACACACAGACAAAAACCTTTTAGAAAAGTTCGTGTAAATGATTTGTCTATGTCTCAGGGTGAATGGTATAGTGCCAGTGGCATTCAGATTTTTACAATTTAAAGGTCAAAGTTTTCACTGGAACTGCTGTGGACAGGTTTGCCACTTACCACAGGCGCACGACAGGTTTGTCACGTCGTTTGGTATCATGAAAAAACGCATGGCTAATAGTGTTTAGTCAATTTGACAATTTCAGGTATTGAATGTCAAAGTACTACCAAAAATGTATCTCTCGCCATCTTCTTCTGCAATTCCTAACCGAACGGGTTGGCGGAGAAGGGCTCCGTGTGACATAGACGTACAAGGCTACCAATGTTGAAGCAAAGTTGCGATATGAAGCCGGTGATTCCCACACGTGTCTGCAAATTTACGAGCTGGGATTAATTACGGTATAACGCGCCCTGATGGGCGGCGGGCGGGCGGGTCGCCTCGTCGTGCTCGACGCCGCCGTCGCCACGCTACAAACAAAATCATTGCACATGTCTAAACGGATTAGAGGGTTCGCGTAGGTTTCGAGATTGCATAAGAATCCACTTGTAATTGAACCTTGTAAATCAAATTCGTTTGTTGGATTCTTAGGTTTTTGCGATTGTTACACATGGGAAATTAAGCTATCTTTAACCGATTTCAAAACGTGAGTAGGTTTTCAATTCGACTGTATTTTTTTATGTGTACGATTTGTGACCTGATTTTAAAAGATGTTGTGATTATTTTGGATCTATTTCGCAGTTAGGTGGCGTATTTTTTTTAAAGGTTTGTTTAAAAAAAACAAAATATGCGCGATTTAGATCCGAAAAAATAGTTTCATTTCATCTAACAAATTGGTTTATCCAAAAAGTTAAACACGGTGAAAACATTTTTTTTCGACTCTATGGAAATGTATTGAAAGAAACTTCCAGTAATAAGTTCGAAGAAATTAATTTTTAACGCTAGTGTCACTCACGTGTACATCCATGAAAGTGTTTTTTTATCACAAATTTATTTGAGAAGCAGTGTTCACGCTTTTACAGTAAAGTACCGGTTGATATTCAAAATTTGCCATTTACAATGTTTAAAACTACAGTGAAACAAAAATTGTATACAGTACGTTATTCCTACAATACACATTCTGCGTACTTGGATGATAAAAATCCATAGTAGTGAGTCGTTTATTTTTTTTTGAAGTTGTTTGTGTAATATATCTATAATGTGATATTTGAAATAAATATTGCAAATGATAAACGTGTACAAAATGTTTATTTATAAAGAGAAACCCCGAGAGTTTCTTTATTATTATTTTGGATATCTATTTTAGACTTCCGCCTCTGGCATTATTTTCATTATTTA
This sequence comes from Hyposmocoma kahamanoa, assembly GCF_003589595.1. NCBI lineage: Eukaryota > Metazoa > Arthropoda > Insecta > Lepidoptera > Cosmopterigidae > Hyposmocoma > Hyposmocoma kahamanoa. Next base: position 713,479 of record NW_020653854.1, on the reverse strand, counting down.
TTTTACACTCTCGTCTCTCACATGACTTAATAGATACATTTTGATTTATTATTGTTATTAGTATCTAATATATTATACATCCCATTCCAGAGCATGGGTCTCCTTTCAGACGAGGATTTAGGTCATGATCCGCCACACCGGTCCAATGCGAGGGAACTTCATACGTTTTCCGAGAGTTGTGAATCTTCTTCGACGTGCAGGGTTCACCACGATGTTTTCCTCATTCACAAATTTCGTATATAAATTCCGAGAAACTTAATGGTGCGAGACCGAGTTCGAACGCACGGCCTCTGCTTGAGACGTAGTAGGTTATTAGGCTGTCACGTCTAAAGAATGCATCAAAGTAGAGCATACAAATCGACCGAAGATAACTCAAACACGTGAGCCAAAACATCAATTTGTCGATCTCGCCTCGATAGGTAGATATTACTTTGAGAAATCCAATGTTCGGAATGCATTCTCGATATGAATTCCGTTAAATGCAGTCGGTCCGTGCTGCGTCCCGGTTTACTTGTTTCAGCAGGTTGGTTAAATTGCCTTTATACACTCCAAGCGCTAGCTCGTGCGTTTGGCTTGCCTGGCACCTCAGTTGTCCACTCACTTGAACAATCAGCCAACTGCCAAATGTTTTTCATACTTCTATGAAATTCACTGAAATGGAATTCCGATTACTTGGCTTGGATTTTTTAGAGTTCACTTGTAACCAGCCAGTTTTATTCAACTAAAGTCATTACGAATTTTCTTTTAATATAAAAGTTTTTGTTGATTTCTTTTTGACTATTTATTTTGTCAATAATTTGCACACTGACTCAATGTGTATTGGAATATTTGTTTAAAAACAGTGTAAACTAAAGAAATAAAATAAATTTTATAATAGTTTCTCTCAACGAATTAAATAAATAAATCCCATTTCCCACGAGTTTATTTTTACTTCGCAGATGTGTTGAACATTCTGCCTTTATTCATACCCGAGCTAAATAAAACATCGTCCTTTTGACTAATCTATTGGCAACTGCCCTTCCTAAAAGCTTCCTCCAGTACCTACGTATAATAACAAGTATCTGGAAAGTTTATGAGCGTTAAATTATGAGTTTAAAATTTACCTCGAAGGAAAATATTTTTATGGCCTTATTAAAATGAAGACTTCCTTCTGAAAGAGTTCGTTCGACATTACAACCGGGCCGTGACTTTACAAATGGATATCCCGAAGGAAAGCTTCACCGAAATCGGTAGTAAACGAAGATAAATTGCTGAATTCAACACGGATTTAATTACATTTTGCTTTGAGCTTAAACTGGATTAATTTGAGACTCTTCGGAAAGATCGGGCTGGGCCGGTGTGTGTTTCATCCAAGGGATGTACCACGGTGGACAGTAATGGCTGTGTATAAATGCCAGGCACGCCGCGACCGGTGCGCGGCCGAGGTCCCGGTCACGGCCTTCGCCGTATGTTACACGTAACAATGCCGGAGGTTCCCAGTAAAGACACAAGCGTCTGACATAGTTTAAAAAGGCAGTTTAGCTACATTTCAACTAGCCACTGTCACGACTGTTTTAAAGTCGTAAAATAATCCCACTGTATCGTATATAATACTTATGTTATTCAATTCTGTGTAATTAAATTTCTAGCACTCCGAATTCATACATTTATACATTGGAAACGTGACTATTTTTTCAGATTATTACAAGGTGGTGATGAAATTACCGGCACATGGGACTAGTCAACTTATCTCTCAAGGTGACGGGCGCAATGGCAGTGCCCCTCAGATCTTTGTGTTTTAAACTGTTATGGAAAGGCGTGTAGCTTACCACCAGGCGCACGATTTGTTCGTCCCGTTACTTGATATTGTAAAAGAAACCTTTAACGGTAGGGGTATAAATGTGACCAACCGTTTTGAGGGAGCTCAAATAACTAAAAAATATTAGCGCCTCTGTGGCCGAACGGTTACCATGCTGATCAACCACGCAAATATCCGGGCCGAGAGAAATATTTGTGTGGCCTACATTTTTTTCTTGTGGTTTGGGTGCAATTTTGGTTCTCTATGTGTGTGTCCATGGCACCCGCAGTACAGCATTTCCTAGTGCGGGGTTATAAGTGTGTGCGTTATGATTATTATTATTTCCGAGGTGTGGCCTTATTACTCTTTCCTTTACGGAACGTGTATTACGTTAAAAAACCTTTCCCAATCTATAACTATTAGTTATTGACGCCTTGATTAATTCATTTTCGTATCGCGTTATGTGAAGGTTTTACTTCTGATCCGTCATCGTTCATCACTCGTTTATCGTTCGAGCGTTATCTCTACTCAGACGTCTAATTACGAGTATATGCGTGAAACAGAACCTAATACGGCGTGCTACGCCGTAGCTACCAATAAAACCGATTAGAGTCGATCAATTCAGCTAATTGCAACACTTACCCGTTGCGATGCCACTTTCATTTATTCCCAGACCCTCGGCAATTGGAAATGGCACGAACCCCGAGCTCATCAAATGAAAATCGAATTGCTCATCCGTGACAAACGCGCAATTGTTAATACCGAGAAATATATTAATACATCGTATTATCCTTAAATCGTATCCTTGGAAAGCGATGCCTGATAATCAGTCGCTGTTTCGCATAAAAGATAGACAAAAATATTTCAGTTTAATTCCATTGAGACATTGTTACGTGATTCGTAGCTAATTTCGTAGCAGTTGTCTACGAAACGTCTACGAGCAAAAACGGTATGGAATTTCGTTTTGCTTCGGAATTTCGAATTCTCTTTTTTCGTATCGGATATTCGAAGGAACACGTCCCGATAAGTCACGAGGTTTAATAAAACAGTTTTTTTGGCCAGCCGGATGCTGTTTCCGTTGAAGATTTTAGAAAGTATTTTTAATAATAAACGTGGTATTTAATTTATATGATAAACTGGGGCGTATTATTTCCTTTTAATTAGATTTCGTGAATGATTCACGAATACTTGTCGAATATTTTCATCTTTTAGATATTAGATAATCTAGTTTGGGTACGTGTGTATATGTTTATTTTAGATAACGAACTTGGGTAAAACTAAACTAGGCACATTAAAAACAAATAGAAACTAGACGTAAGTATGTTAACGAGCGGTCTTGTAATAAATGATCCATTCAGAACTTTGCGATTGTACGCGGAAAATACCTCAAGGTTTGAATAAATATCAAAAGAGAGTTTGGATGCCTCCTCGAGTGATTTATGAGATCAGATTTGAAATACATAAGGAGGAGAGACAGCGCGGCGCCGCGGCAGGGGCTTGATACGGGCACAGCACACGCGTGAGCCCGACGATAAGCGCGAACATCCGCTTGGCTTTGGATTTATGTAAACCGAGGTGGGTCGAAAGTGGGTCGCGGCCGCCGAGGCGCTGATGCGGCTCCAGTCTATTTAAATTCCAAATGCTGCGCAAGTGCAAGCACGAATGCATTCGCATCGCGCTCGATGTAGGTCAGTGTAACCCGCGGCGTCGCGAGGCCGGAGCCGCTTTGCGCCGACTACTGTTTGTGGGACTTACGACATCGATGAGCTGGCTCAGCTTGAGTTTGATGCAGACGCGCAGCACATCGGTGGTGTTGACGACGGGCCGCACCAGCTTGTTGTAGTTGGAGAGTAGATCGTCGTAGAGCCTCTTGGCGTCGGGGTTGCCGGCGGTGGCGGCGCGGACCAGGCAGCATGCCGCCAGCCACCACACGAGCGCGCCCATCAGCTCCGCGTTGCCCCCATCGCGGTAAATCGGCGCGGCCGGCCCCCGCGCGGCGCGGCACTCACTGGCCTCTCTGCCGCCTCCGTCGCGCCCCCCGCACCCCGACCGCAACCCTCCAGCCTCCTCCCGCTCACACGATACTCTCTTACACAAGAATACCCGCTGGGTGCGGAGGTCCAACGTCGCTCTTTTGTTTATTGCAAAACTTCTTTACTTAGGTCAATTGCAAAATTCATTAAGTAAATTGTAGACTTGGTGCATGCATATTGTCACTGTACCTTACATTGTTGTGAATTTTAAAACCTACTACCTGCAATTATTTTAAAGCAGAAATCATTAACATTGGTAATTTACTAACCGTATATATAAACAGTCAATAGACTGTTTTGCGGGATCGTACGAGTGCGGTTTCTTCATCGAAAATGTAGTTAAACCTGCTCGAGTTAACTTTACTTGCATTAGTTACTATCAAAGAATTTGTGATTAATTGTAAGTGACAGTAAACACAATAATCGCTTTAGATATCGCGGGGTGACAGTATACAAGTGAAAGCGGCCGCGGCCGTGGGGCGCCATTCGCGACACGTCGGACCGGGACATTAATGGCCATTGGAACATTGCTGCGGATTCCGCTGAGTCGGAGTCGTACAGTCGAGCGTCTCTATGCGCACCATCACATGATATCTACATAAAAATTGTAAAAAAACAATACTGTACGAAGAATACAAGTTTATTTCTGACGGGTCTGCTGAGTTAACAATTTAGTTTAACAGTCTATATATCTGAGAAGAAATGACACCATTTTGGTGCCTGTAGCACATGGGACTTATTAGCTTATATCTCAGGGTGACGTGAGCAGTCGCAATGCACCGGTCTTTGTGGTTTAAAGCTCTGATGCAACTGTTATGGTCCTTACCACCATTCCCACGACGAGTTCGTCCCGTCACTTGATATATAAAAACAAACTATGAAATATTCATTATCGCACACATCATCATCGTTAAGTATACGTGCTACAGCTGGGAACAGGTCTCTTCTAATGGGAGGGTGCAGGTCACAGTCCGCCACGTTGTTGGTCAACGATCAGGTTTCTTTATCATTACCGAGACATATTGGTACTGAATACAAATACATTACAAATATTCTTTATTGCACACGGAAAATACAAGAAAGTAAAAATAACAATACAAAAAAGTTAAAATGGCAGATACAACAGAGGGCCTTATTGCTAAATAGCAATCTCTTCCAGGCAACCTGGGTTACAGGAAAAACTGTAAGATAAAATTATTTGAGGGCACACATAATGCACATACACAAATGAAGAAGAAAATAATAATAATAATAGTAATAGTAAAACACTAAATAAATATAATTATAGAAGAATATTAATTAGTTATACTAAACATACACATATGTACGTACCTTAAGAAATTAATGTCAATAGTTAGATGCCGCCACAGGGATTAGAACCATCGACCTCTCTATTGAGAAGCAACCATCCTTCCACTAGGCCACTACCGCCCTACCGCTGTTGTAGCGCTGCTGTAAAATATTCCATAACATTAAAGCATAAAGAAGTGGGCGTTTGTACAAATAACAAAATATGTTTCATATAAGACTTAGCAATGACGATCGCACGGAGACGTCTAGAAACTTTTTTATAATTTTTAAAGTGGCGGGACGAACAAGTCATGTGTCTGGTGGTAAGCGACACGCCTGTCTATGAGCTTTATATACACACAGAGCTTTAAATCGCAAAGATCTGACGCACTACCGCTGCACCTGTCACCCTGTGACATTAGTTGACAAATCCCATGTGCCTGTAATTTGTACAAATACAATTTCAAAGTGTTGTTTCAATTCATAATGAAATCAGAAGATACCGGTACTGGAACTGGCGCCCGGAACATAATTAAACAAACTTCGTTCCATAAAAAAAATCAAAAACTGCCTCAAAATTACCATTTCTTACAACGTTCATCCACGGAAAAATTAGTTTGTTATTGAAGATATTTCCATCAAATTTTCTCTTTCGTGTTCCGGAATAAATACATCAGGGGAATATGAGCTTATTTTACACTAAGATAATAATACATTTTATGTCTATAAGGCAAATGCTTAATAAATAATAAACCCATTAAAGGGTTTTTGAAAGGAAAATCTAAATGTACATATGTGTCTAATTGTAAATTGAATAACAAAGAAAAAAAAAAAAATTACTGAATTTCTCCGTGCCTACATCACATTGTTCAAAGCCTACTCAACCACGATACCATTCGCCTCAAAGTGCTATTTTAATAATTGATCGCACCTTTTTACCGATTACATTTTATCGCATGAAATTAACCCAACGCAAAAGTTCATCATTTTGGGGATACGCAAAATAAGGTTTGATGTTGTGACATTATTAGATTATTTAGTTTACTATTTTAGGAGTATTAATGGTCTTGTTAGTCCAAGAAAATAATGATAAAACATGCAACTTTATATCCTCAAAAGTGATACCTGATTATTTTAATATTAAAAAATTGAAAAATATAATTCACAAAAACTAGCTAACACTACATAATGCGTCAGTTCCAAATTACCAACCTTTAAAACAATGTTTTTAAAGTCTTTTTACAGTATAAACTCATTTTCTTTTTTTAGGTTACTTTCATTCATTTAAAAAAATTTTGTAACAAAGATATAGATTGGCTGATATTGCTACTGCACCCGTCACCCTGAGATATAAGTTGAAAAGTCTCAGGAGCCTGTAACGTGTAACGTTGTAAATTAATAATATTTTATTTGCTTTATTTATTGTAAAAAAAATGTATTTGGAACAGTCCCGTGTCCAGCAGTGGAACGTATAGTTAGGTATATCGATCGAGGAATGCGCGCGAGCCATTTTTTATAGGCGAAAATTGATTCGGTTCCTCGCCCCCCTTGGGATATCTGGCAAGCTGCTGTCCCGCTACCGCTTGGACGACGACGCACTCCGAAATCTATCTTAGCGAGAGACGCACGCGCATTTCTCTAATGATAGCGTTTTCCTATGCGATCTCCGCGAAGTACGTTTATTGTAATTTAAAGTAATTAAATCTTTAGTGTTTTTAAACCCACTTGTTTGGTAAGTGTTGAACGCGTAATTTTCTTTTGCCTATTATGCTTTCTAGTAACGCTTATTTAAATTGTAGTCGTAACGGTTTTTTTTTATTTTGTAATGTTTGTCTATTTTTGTAATTTGAAATGTTTTGTGTAGTTTTGTAAAATCCATATTAACTCCGTTCTGATTGTGACAATCACGCAACACTGCATACGTAATATGGTGCTTTTCCCACTTCTTTGTTCATTGCCGTTGTCACAGTCAGGGGAGCAAACCGTGGACTATTACTAACTGGACCAATGGGTATTCCAGGGTCCGAGGTTCCCGGTAGTTTAGTACCATTCTCCGCGTCGGCTGGCCTGAGTCCAGAGATCGACACGGACGCTTATTCGGCGGACGGCTGTCAACCCGCACCCCGGACTTCATTTCGGCGGACGGATCCTGTCCGTCAGTACCAGCTGCTGGTCGTAGGAAGGCGAAAAGTGCAGTGAATAACCGTTGGGTTTTAAACGAACCGCGCCCAAATAAATTTGTTTACAAGGGTAGTTCTATAACTGTTCCCTGTAACAACCGGACCGCAGCAATGCTTACATTACTGCTTGCCGTCAGAAATAGCTAAGGTGGCAGTACTTCCCTGGACGAACTCTTTCACAAGGAGCTCCACTGCTACTAAAATTTCTTATCAGATTAGATAATTTTATGAAACAATGAATTTTGTTCTTGATCGTAAATATGTCATGAATTTAAAAAATACAGTTTTTATAGAAGCTAATGAATGTATTATTGTGCACTTCACATATTATGTACATTTCGATGTACACGGGAACTTAAGAGAATAAACCTTTCTTTGCCCAGCTGAAGCCGATCCAGTGTTAATAAGTGTGATAATGTCTTCAGTCTCTATAAATACGCAAGTCGATAAGTCGATACTGCATTCTCGCCGCATCATTAAGACTGCACACGTTACAAAGGACAAACAAGTTTTCAATTCTTTATAGGCAAATATTGTAACACGAAATGTTTACACGAATAAATTATATACATGCGTACATATCATCACGCCAGTCTCCTACCGAGGTAGGCAGAGACCCCGGACCTCCACCTGCTACCCTCCTGACAAACTTCCTTCGCCTGCTCCACTCCCCTCAGTTTCTCCAAACGTACTCGTTTATTCTTGGTACTTTTAACGCGGCTTTTTTTTCAATTCCCAACCTGATCGGGACTCTTGACTTAAAGTGTAACCTTTTCGAAAATTCTGTTACTGTATTTAAGTGTTAAACGTGTACATAACATATCCCAGTACTACGAGCACCAGAGAAACTAAATTCACTCCGAAGTACCCAAAGCACCCAAACTCAAGTTGGTTCAACAGGAAATCTAACCAGAGACTTCCTCATCTAACGCCCACGGATTAATAATTGGCCACCGAGATCGTGAAAAACCGTCAGAATATAATAAAAATTTAATGAACGACAAAGATATGTTATTAAAATGTGAATTCAACTCGTTACTTCAGACGTTAAATAAATTTTTGCGCATAACAGCTCATCACTAATCTGGGCAGCTGTCCGAGCTTAATAACAGCCTACTGTAATGCGTGGTGCGGGAGGCTCTATTTTTTATCATTTGCAACACTCGATGTAATACGACTGACATTATTACTCGACAGGATGCAAGTCAATTTACACTATGTATTTAGGACGATATGTGTGGTCGAGTGGCAGGCACACCGGTTTTCACGGTGTCGCCTTCTATGAGGTCCCGGGCTCGATTTTCTACAAAGGCTCTAGAAAACTAACTTTTCTATATTGTCTCCGGTCTGTTCCCGATTTCCATAACACAAATAACTAAAGGTTACATTAAAGTATACATTGGGATCAAAGCAACGTACGTGATGTTGTCTAATATTCATTTATAAAAAAACCAAAACTTTATGAAGTAAAAAAAATCTTAGAAACATATATTCTTTTTCACCTACAAATTTTCTTATAAATCCATATAAACCTTCATTAGCATTTTGTCTTTATATTTTCCTCCGAATTTGAATTTTTTACCTTTTTATGGAAGACAAACGATGTCGTTTAAAGCATATGGATAAAAATATCGCTCCTATCTCGCGCTCGTTACCGAGCGAGCGGTCTAAAAATCTACTCCCATCTCGTGGTTGGTCGGTAAAATATAATACTCAAAAAGAGATAGCGGTGAAGGCAGATTAGGGTGTAGTATGATAAGCGGGTGAATGTACCGCAACACAAATGACACAGTGTGTTTTTGTGCAGATTACTGTGACATATTTATTTCATTACGTTATTACCGCAATTAACGCTTGTATTAAATTTTAGAAAAAGCATGCTTTAGTAACTAAAGATTTAAAATTAGTAACCAAAGATTTAAAAAGCTGTAGCTGTAAAAGCAAGCACAGAGTGTTGACGGTGGTCAGACATCTCAGTCACGACGGGAAGCCAATGGCTCGCAGTGGAGTCTAAAGTGAACAGCGTGCAATATAAATAGCCTGTACTCAGAAATTGGTAATTATCGACGATGTAACTGAAACAATTACTCAAGGTTAAGTTATGGTGCGGCGTAAAAGGCTGGTGTCCGCAACTGGACGTCTAGAGGCGCCTGGTTTCGTGTGGTGGGTGCAGGGCGCCACCCGAGCTCCTTCAGGAATCTCAGCATTTTCCTGAATTTGCAGAATAGATCGGGGACCGACATCGGCTCTACTTCTCATCTTTTACTTCACCCTGTAGTTGGCCACGCCAGGGAATTGCAGTAGTGTAAGATATACGTGAATGGTCACCTCTGTGTCCCTGATACCTAAATTCAAAAGATGCCTGATAAATATAACTTTTACGCCCATTAGTTAACAAGAGAATTTAAGATTTGAACAAAATACCAACTACTTAATTCATCGTCAAGCATATTAGCCAACGTACGAGTACCTCCGGTTGTTGCCTGTGCCTGGTTTCAGTTTTAGCTTCAGTTAACTGAGCTTCACGCGTTCACACTTTCGTGTGAGAACACTTCTCAGGTTACAATGGCGTCTTATAAAACGTTT
>NW_020653854.1:559855-703603 GCF_003589595.1 Hyposmocoma kahamanoa | reverse complement strand
GCTCTGAGTCACAACCCAGACCACAATAAAAATCTGTAAGAGCAAACTCTGAAACGCAATGATTTACGCAGAGGTTTATGGCCCAACAATTGCGTTCAAGCCAATAAGGTTCGGCTTAAAACACAATAAGCCGCAAGGCTCAAGCCTTGCAGCCGTTTGAATAATTAATTCGCGGTCCAAGCCGCAGCTTAACCGATTGTTTAATGGGAACAATTTAAACAGTATCCACTCCCGATTACTACTCAACAAAATTACTTTTGCCCTGAGATGTCCTCAAAACGTTACACAATGTTTTCAACGGACTCATGCTCTGTTCATTTGTCACCGTCACTTTTTTCTCAGGTAAAAGCCGTAATTTAAAGGACAAATTTCTTTTAAGTTATTTGCTGAAACCTTTTAGCGAGTGTTTGCCTGAGCATTACGTCTTCACTGCAGTAGTGTCGATCTTTCCGAGATGTTTTTGGGTCATTAGCATACTCACTTGATTCGTACCTTTTTCCTTATTGATGAAAGAAACGTGCGGTTTATCCATTAAACTATGTGTAATTTGGGAACGTCGTGTCGGTTACAATCGGGAGCTTTTGTGGGGAAATAAAAAGGGTCGACGGTGTCCGCGACGCCGACCCGTCCGATTTATCGTCTCTTAGGCCAAAATCCGAATTAAAGAAGAGGCACTTCTGATTCATGGCCACACTTCTGTGAAAAATTGTCGCTGTCCTCAGCTATTATGGATGAAACAGTCCTTAAAACGTTTCTGATGTGATAATAAGCGCCTCGGTAGATAAAAGCATTTTAGATTAGCGTAGTAAAAGTACGGCGAGGTGGAATTTGTTGTGTAACTTGGACCATATAATACAATTATTAAAAACAAGAACAAATACAAAAATGAACAAAGGACAGAATACAAACAAGTCGCCTCATTGCCAGGTAGTAAAACTAAAAAAAACACAATCAAAGTGTGCAATAAATGCTTATTACACATATACCAACCGCATATATTAAAAAAAATATTTATTAAACAATTGTTTACCATTTGCGTTTACCAAAATAAATTAGTAATATAGTAAAACAACGTTTAACTTGCTTTCCATAGCGGCGGCGTTATACAATTATTTTCCAATGATTTGGTTTTGTTTGCAAGGAGATGGGTGTAGTGATAAGTACGATGATGACGTTTTTAGTTTTTTTGCTTTCGTATGGTCACAGTAAACTATACTTTCAGCACAAGTACGTCGTTTGCTGGTGCACTCTTGCTGCGTTGTTAACAGTAAATATTTTTATGTTAATGCTTGTTTTTGCTTTATTGCGCAGTAAAATCTGCATTTTCATTTCAGTACGAATAAAACTATTTCTTTGCCCCTACAGCAAGCATTCTATAGTACTGTAGTTGAACTATGGTGGCTTATTGTTTGAATCGTGAGACAATTTACAGTTTCATGAAATGTTCGTACTGGATCCGGCTGTACGTGGATTATATTATCTTTAATTGACACCGCCACTCACGCACTGGCTAATGGAATGCTTAACATTAATTTCCGGAGACGAAAAGGATTCGAAATTTTTTTTTATGTGCAGCAGTGCGCAGGATGGACCATAAATATATACTAGGAGAAAAGTAACGATTCACGCTGTTATTTACATTTTATATTTATTTTTGGGGTTACAATTTATATCAAGAAACAAACTGAAACAAATGTAGAACACGGCTTGGCGCGCGTCCCCAAGGGAACGATCCTTGATGGATCAGAAGTCGACCACGTTTCCGGGGTCAACTGCCCGCCGGAAGTGGTTTGCGATCTGTCTTAAATCATATACGTTACATATACCTCTAATATGTCATAAAATTTTACGTGTACACATTAAATATTCAGTCATATTCAACAACAATAAAACGATGCCCTGCTTTCTCAAACTCGTATCGTATAAAGAGTGATTGTTCAGGAGGTGACAAAACTTTGTATTTATTTTGAATTTCTTATCAAGGGTGTTAATTTGGTTGTATTACTTTAAGAATAGGTAAAACTCAGTGTGTGAATATGCAGGAAATCTTATGTGAAATCAGCCTGCAACATTTGTATAAACAATCTATAGTTTGCATTTGAGTAACTTTGTGTTTTAAGATACGAGTTTGAGAAAGTAGAGCGACGAAAAAGTGATCGACGCGTTAAATTTGGTTTACTAGTAAATTGTGAGTAAATTGTAAAAATCCCAATCTATAAACTTCAAATTAGAGTATTTTGAAATGGAAGCCAGCCGAGACGTGTATTATAGCTCTCTGGGTCTTCATTTCCTAATTCAGAGTTTAACTTTGATGCACCAATAGGCTTTCTTGATAACCATTCGCGAATCCACCAACATCTTCGTTTTCGAGATATTCTTTTTTTGGTTTGTACATTAACATCTGTTTTAAACGTTCTACATTAAATTTCAGCATGCATGAAATAAGTTTCGTAATGTAAATTCGGCAAAAATGTAGCGTGTTTCACCAAAAACTTAGAGAATTACCTTTTTATTTACATGCATCACTTGGGATGATGTTGTTTTGGGGTAAATTAAAATGATTATTATTATTTTGGATATCTATTATAGACTCTTCTTATTATTATTTAAAAAACTGTTAGAGCAAACGCTTCGGCTGAAATACAAATTAGATAATTAGCCGCGTTTGAATAAATCAGTTTGTTTTATATTGCAGGAAAGTGCAGAGCTCGAAAACTACATTTAACAAAGCCGTCTCTATGTACCAGAAAGTAAAATACGCCGACGGTAATTGCGTCGCGTTCGCCGCGTTACCGGGCTGTCACAGGAACTTTGATAACTAAATAAGTTACGTTAACAGGGTAGTGTAGGTCCCACACGTCACAAGTCGTCTATCTATAATTTAATAAAATATTCTTCTGCTATAACCAGTGATAATTGTGTTTCTATAGATACTTACGCATTTAAATACTTTAGTCTTTGAAAAATAATCATGAGACAACCTATATTTTGGAATGTTAAGAAAATAAACGATAAAAAATTTCTTTTATACGCATTGAAGACGAAATGGATATGTCCATACTAAGAAAACGTTCATACTTTAGGTTAGTTAACTCTCTTAATTCCAACCACTGGTTATAATCTTCAAAATTAATAGTAATTATTATTAAAAATATGGTAACGACCATTGACTTACAATTATATGGACGTCGGGTCCGCGCTAAAAAGTGTCCGAACTTATAGGGCGTTAAAATCGTATACAGAGCGTCATTCACGCTTTAGTCTTCGTTTGTTAGACTGACAGCGAAGCAAGCAAAACTAGACAGTACTGCGATGACATTACAATTTAAATTCTTAAATTCAACGTTTTAGCTTTTTCATATTCCTTTACATGTCACTACACTTAAATAGGTTGACTTGGGATATTTTTTTCGTGGTTTGTGTATTAGACCCGTCGTCCATTTATTTGTAAGTCAATGGTAACGACGATAAGTATATACTAAAATATAAATTTCGAGTAATTCGGAATTCATATTTGATTTTAGAATTTCGATACCAACGTTAGAAAAATATAACATTTATTCGCATCTGCAATTTGTAAAAGTAAACTTTTATATATTGATATTGATATGATAAGAATAGATGGCATACACTATTGACACTGTGGCCCAGAAGTTACTGCCGCTACCCGCGTCACTAGTAGTGGCCGCCATGCTGGAATGTGGAACATGTTTGGAACAGAGACTGAGAGAAGACTCCTTTCGCGCACCTATACAAATAAAAATTAACATTTATCATCGATAACAAATATCGATAAATAGCTACCGATACTACGGCATCACTGGCCCAATTAAAACTTATTATAAAATAGTATATCCCGCGTGAAAGCACGCGGCAAATCGTAAGTGAACTAAAGCCCGTCTCATAAACACTGGCGCGGTGGAGACACTAGGCGGTCTCGATAATTGCATTGCCCCTCGTTCGCATCCCACGTGTGATTGCTAATCGAGCGCGTCAATATGCTCTCGACAGCACTAACCTATAAGCACACATAGAAATTCAAGCATAGTATAGAATATAGGGCGTTTTCAAAATACTAACAACCTCGCGAGACCATATTACTATATATCATATCATATAATCACTTTTGTTACTTTTATACAAAAATAAAAATATTTAAAAGGATAGTTTTTTTTTGTAATATCAAGTGACGGTGCGAACGAGTCGTGTGCCTGATGGTAAGCGACACGCCTGTCCATAACAGTTGCGGTACCACTCAGAGCTTTAAATAAATAATTCAAAAACAACGCTTTTAGCAAAAGAAAGCTCTTGCGATAGCGTAAGTAAATAGCAGAAGAGACGAAAGTGGTTGACCTATTTACCTGTACGATCAGTCGTTCCTGCGCCCGCGCCGCTTTTCGCGTGTGTATGTATCGATACTCTAATGTTGAGTACACGGAAATGGAAATGCGAACATTTGCTAGGAGTGATGATAATGTGTTCGGAGCTTGCCTTGAGTATGTAAGATGGCTCCCTAACGTACCTACAATAAGCCGCCCGCCAAACAATGTTGCCCGCCACACATCGATTCCAGCGGACAATTCCAACCTAGATCCAGCGATCGTAGGCAAATTATGTAAGTAGACACATACAATTTATACTTATTTTATTTTTAAATGTAGTTTACTTAAAGCCTGGTTAATGTGGATTCAGAGTACAAGCTGTAAACTTAACTTTTATCGAACGAATGAAACGAATGAAAACAAAAATACTTGTACAATTTATCTATATCACGAAATGTGCTACTTAATACTTTGTTTTTATTTAGCTGCATTCAATACTGTAAAGATAATTTCGTTCAAATAATTGATAAATAAATTTAATTCCAACCCTGTATATAAATAGTGATGTAAAAAATACTGATCGTACACAATACGGCGACGTATGCGTTCACATCGAAAGAAAACTGGACAAACAAAATATAATTTATCTCCTCATACGAATAGCTAAAACAGTAAACAATATCAAGACGTACCTAACCTATTTGTACTTACCTACTGTCACTACTGGCTAAAGTTCTGAAAATTCTATTTTAGTCAGCCAAAGTATCTATAAGCAAGAGCCTTTTCCTTTTCCTTTTTAATACTTAATGCTTACAGACCATTCACATAAGTTATCATAAGGCAGGGTTCTAAGCGATAATTATCATGGTAGTTATCACGATAATTATTTTAATAAATTTATATATTTAACTTTTATAAAATTAATTGGAACAATATTGTGTCATGTGCTTGTACCAGAGAAGTATACAAAGTGTCAAATGTCAATTGCTAAAAAGTCACAAACAAATCGTTTTCCCAAAGATTTTTCCTCGTCTTAATTCTCTTTTTATTTTCTTATTTATGACAATGAATTAGCGTGGATAAGTAAGGTTTTATGGGACAATAAATTATTATTATAATTATGTCACGTTTTGGCTTTGTAGTACTTCTATCGTACACGACACACGTAGCTATTAGTGTAGAAATCTAATGAACCTTTTTGGAGATACTAACGTGAGCTCTCGCAGCCGGAATGAATTGTAGACACTTATCAACTCATTGTACTGGTGGTAAGTAAATTGCTAGTCCTAAATACTTTTAGGGAAAAAGAAGTACTCTAAGTAGCAAGGAATACTCTACGACAGCAAACTAGAAGCGAATCTTTTATTGTTTATAAATTGCCTGCCTACGTCCATCCTTTGGGACCAACACATATTCCTATTTATATTATCAACATCTACATGCCTTCCGAGGTACCTTGCTACAAGCATTGAATGTTCGAAAACCCTGATTAACACCTACAAAGCTAAACACTGTTGAAAGGCTCTGATTAAGCAAGAGTAGCCCACGAAGCTGACAAATCAAAGCCGAAAATTGTACAGTTCCTTCATTCTGTTGGTCTCGGCTCCGGGTGGTAATCATTGATGATCACAATAGTAGCGTTAGCGAGATAAAAATGCAGAAAGTTCGGTCCACATAATTTACTGTAAAAAGAGGAAGAGGTCTTAAAGGGCCTATATTTCTATATTATTTTAATAGTAAACGACGTGAAGTTCAGAAATAAGTAAAGGTGATGATTTATGGGCCCGTCCTCTCGTTTCCAGACGACGAACTAGGAGTGAAAAGGGGAATTCGAGAACAATTCTAAATTTTAGAAATAAGTGGCTAGGAACTAGTAAAGAGGTAAAATAAAAAAGTGAGATGACGTTGAAGAAGGACAGCATCATTACACAATCACCCCAACAATAATAATAACAATAATAATGTATTGTTCGCCGATTCTTGGACCTGAGTCCCTGACCCCGGCCGACTGTGCCATAGCTGGGAAATACCGCCTCTCCCATTTAAAAATTCAAAATTAGTCTTTTAGGCCTTGGGAGAGGCGAGAGTTTAAAATAAATACGATAATAATAATAGTACCACAAACTTTTAAAATTTCACATATTCCTCGTATCTTCTAAATTCTGTTACTGCATCAGCAAAGAAACTTTGCATTTTTTACAACTAAAACTTGCGGAAATGCGGCGGTGTAAAGAGCTTGCTTTGCGGCAGTTGAGAGTTTTCCCAATTCCCTATCCAATGCAAAGAATGTACTGCAAGATAAGTCTGATACTTTGTTATACCCGAGCTGCATGTCCATAATTTACAGTTAAAATCTCGCTGCGAAAATAGCAATTTGTTCTTACGGGATAATTCACGAGATATATATATAATATTATTGATTAGTTGCATAACATGCAACGAGAAGGTAAGTAGAATTTGCAGTTTTTCCAAAAGGACATCTGGATGTTCCCTTTAGAAGTGAGCAATAATTATATAAATAGATGGTTAGGTTCATAAAAGCGACGCCAAGTTTGAATTAAATTTATAATATTTATTGCCTTAATTCGCAAAGCATGACTCACATATTTATTATTATGGAGCGCAAGTTCGTGATCATGTTTTCAAAATAAGTAACTTAATATGTATACGACCCTAAGTCTCACTTTACAAAATATTAAGAGTTTCTGTTGATTTTGAAGGGACCTAGTAGCAGAGTTGGTTACCGGTACTAAAAATACGTATGTTATGCAGGGATTTCGATACCAGAATACCGGTACCTACGGAGAATATTTACTTAAAATCACTCAATAGCGGTTCCCGTGACACGTTGCCAGTTTGCTACCTTCGACTGTGACCGGTATATCATGTCAGCATACCGCGCGCAAAGTTACGCAAGTATTGTTTTCATTGGAATGACATTTGCACTTGTGAATCTTCTGTGTGGAAACTAAGCAATAGAGCTTAAAATAAAATTAATCATGTGTATGTTTATGAAATAAATCAAAGTGCCTCGTTTGCGAAAAAGTCACAAAAGTAAATTTATTTTAATTATCATATATAATGTATATGTATAATTAAGAAAAGGAGGTGACACTGCGAAAATCAGATTTTGACGGTACCGGTTCCTGAAATACAGGCATAAATTACACCGGTAGCATGTCAAGTACCGGTACTGTAGCAAGGCTACTGGTACCGGTTCCTGAAAATACCGTTATTCTACGCCCAGTATACACGCCGCAACAAAGAGCAACCCTAAGAGTACTGCCTTACAAATTAGTTGTAGAGTTTATTCAATGTGACGATTCAAGTGTAATTTGCTTACCCATAAAATAAAGATTATTTTAATTTGAGTTCTAAAGCCTCTTTGGAGAAGGAATTGGCCAGCAATGGTGGAGAGTCTTCCCGGGAGGCGGAGACAAAGTGATAAAGCGGCTATCAGTAGATCGTGGATCTCGGGCGTCGGGAATGGGGTTACAAGGGATTAGCGCCACTTTTAGGTCCAGATCAATAGCGGTAGTTACGCGAACTGTATCTGCCATTCGCTAAGCAGCCACCGCACATGTGGACATAGTTTACAAATACCTGTAAATATAACGTATCATTAGTACGAAAAATAAATATAAACTAGCTGTTCTCTAAATCATTTAAGGGTCAATGTACGCTTCTGTAATAAAATTCCGAATGATATTTAAAATTTGTCATTTACGAGGCTTAAAACTATAGTAAAACAAAAATTTAATACTACCTAAAGGTCAGCTTCTGCTTACTTGGATTACAAAAATCCGTGGTAAGGAGCCGTTTAGCTCGTGCAGGTATTCTCGATCTAAGATGTTTAAACTAAATATTGTAATGATAAATGTATAGGAAATGAAGCTATTTTTCCGGATTTAAATCGCGTATATTTGTTTTTTCAAACAAACCGACGTTTCGGGCCCTTTACAGGTCCCATGGTCACGGTTGACTGAGGTGGTACAGTCTTCAACCAGTTATGTCTAATATTGATGCAAACCACCCTATTTTTTCACTATAGTTACAATAGTTATTAATTAAATACCTTATTTTTAATTTTACAAAGAAAACATTCCAATTTACGCTACATTAAGTTTTACAAATTATTTTATTGAATGAACTTTTATTAAGTTCAATTTATTATTAATTAATAATAGAAATTAGAATAAACTAAAACATATTAATTTGTACTGCAGTCTTATGTCTGTTTGGGATTTTTCATCAGAGGAAATACTGGATCCCAAACTGGTGGTACTGAGAAACCATCTTCCCTGTTGAAATTAGGATGTTTTTTAATTTCAAAAAAATAGTTTCATTTCCTATGTGTAACAAAAAAAACCTGAGAACTCGATATGACAAATGTATTCAAACCTCTAGAATTTCTTGTTAATTCTTAGATTCTTAGATTAGATTAGATCTCTTCTTAGATTACTTGGCTTTGACCCTTATAATTAAAAACTCGTATACTGTAGAAAAGCTGGCTGCGCAGAAGTCAAGAGTAACAAAATAAGTGTAGTTTTGCTGCGCTCAGTCAAACACTAGACTTTAAAGTATATTGAAGGCATATTATCTATTTTGTAATACGCACTAAAGATTGATCATCACAAAATGTCACATGGGCGCGCAAACATGGGTCGAAAGAAAGATTTCGTGCTTTTGGTTTATAAAATCACATGTCAAGTGTTTTCAAATTAACATCATAAAAATAATACGAACTATATCTAAAAGAAATTCAATTATATGTGTATAGTTTTCTTATTTAAGTTATAACATAACAAAGTCAACGACTAAAGTACCGGCACGCTGTGATAGCCGTTTTGATGTTTGTCCGCTCATGAAGTTTCGTATCAATTCATAACTACGTTGAAGGAGCTAATTGTTGTGCATTGTTGTCAATAGTGACGTGCACTAAATTTATGAATGTGTAATTTCACGACACAAGTTTGTTTTTTAATAATGAAATCTATCGTATTCGATTTCATTTTTAACTTGTCACTTATAGGATCGCTGTCCAGCGCAACTTCTGCCTCCGGCAAACCCGCGTCAAAGCTCAATGCTAAACAAAGCATTTTCGAATTGACGGTATTTAGTGAACACTTTTATTTTCGTTTTATTAAAACTTTTAAAATCAGCTATCCCTTGCAATACTAGTTACAAATCTAAAAACTTATAGAAATTGAGATTTGACTTCACTGTTGTAATCTGTCGAAACGGCTGTAATTTCGTTTAGTAGAATTTTTGAACTTCTCTTCTGAAAAGTTGTTATATCATATATAATTACATCAAGAGTGGAATTTTTCTATTCGTGTAGATGTTCACAGGTTTTAGTGAATTAAATTTAATGAACACATTTTTCACATTTCAAAACGTTGTCGGTAAAAGAGCATAAAAAATTAGTAAAACACATGACCATGCCATTCCTTCCGAGGTGCCGCCGCTGCGACCAGACATATTCTGTTTTATATATTTTTTTATAATACCAAGTGACGTTTCGAACAAGTCGTGCGCCTGGTGATAAGCGACACGACTGTCCTTAATAGTTGCTGTGTCTAAGGGGCATTGCCACTGTCTGTAATTTCACCAGCACCATTTAAAACCGGGACGCATTAATGATCACAATACTGCTTGGCGGCAGAAATAGGTAAGATGGCAGTACTTTCCTGGACGAACTCTTTCACAAGGAGCTCTAATGCTACTGAATAATCTCTTGCAACTCTTACAGTCGTAGCTTCTTTTGAATGTCTTTATTTTCTTCAAGGATCGGCACCAAATTTCTTTTCACGTCTCACTGCTGCTTGCGGATCTCCTACATAGTCTACCACGTTGCCCTAATGTGGGTTGAGAACTTCACACGTATTCTAAGGGTTCTGAGCCTTCTTCGACGTACTAGTTTCATCACGTTTTCCTTCATAGTTAGTGAGAGGAATTGCTGCTAAATATTCACCATATACATAGGTAACTTAGAAATGAAAGCCCTTAAACCACAGACTTGCATGTAACAATAAAATGCAAGTTGAATTTAAATCGATGGACTGTTTATTCCAATAATAACTTAAAATTAAACCAGCCGTTACAAGGGTTTCGTAAAGACTAGAGAGAAAAAACAGTGTAGCCTGCCGAGGGTAAAAATAAAATCTTGCCGTATTCTTAATTTATAAATTCTACTAAGTTATGTATTATTTGTAATATCAACAGGGATTCGAAGCGTTGGTCTTTGAATTGAGAAGCAACCGTACTACAAAGCATAAAACGTTACTTATAATAAATAATATGAAACAGCCTTTTAATTTACAAATTTAAATAGTTTGTACGCTACCTTTTCAGTATTACGTGTGACGTTCGTTGAATATTAGGAATAAGTATATAGGTAAGCCACACAAGTGATAGCTTGGTTCAAAACAGTGTGTGTTTGGCCTTATTTAAACGGAGAGATGTCAAAATATTACGCAGTAAGCTTACGAATTTATGTGTAAGTTATAAGGACGCAAAAGAACATGAACAAATCCGGAAAACATTTTAGAAGGCGGGCAAAACGACGAGATAACTCCGAAGTCGCCCTCAAAAGTAAGTTCAATCCACGTTTCATCTTAACATTAGACGTGACGACCCTGTGAACCGAGGGGTGAGAAACTTCCGACTGGTTATTAGGTGCGTTTGTTCTATGAAGTTGTACATGAATACGTCTACAGAGAGGTAAAACATAGTAACCTCGTGCGGCTGCTAAATCAATAAGTTTCATTTTCAAAACTTGTCACTAATAAATACAGATCATTAACATATTATCTGTTTCACGTCTTCAAAGTTTTTTTTTCACTTAATTTTCTTTAAATATACAACTACACCAATTGCCTAGTTCCAAATTAGGGAATTTCGTACTATGAGTACCAGAGTAACGGTCACTTCCCAGAACATCCAGCCTAGAACTAATGTAGAAAAGTTCTTAGTTCAAATTGATCCTATCGGGAGTCGAACCCGAGGCCTCTGCATCCAGTGTTCACAATGTAAACCGTCGGGCTACCGAGAACGTCAATAAAGTTCTGTGTGATAGAAATCTAAGTCTCAGCTCATGATTGCGCATTGTACGCTGTTACATCTTCCCTATCTTACTTTATGGCGTAGAAGTTTGGACCCAAGACGTATTTTGAGAATTTCATGGCGTGACCAAGTTACAAATGTAGAAGTACTCAACAACCGGAAGAAAAAGACGGAGTTTATTTTTTTTATTTTTTTTTTATGTTAACTAGTAGGCAAACGAGCAGACAAGCCACTTGATGGGAGGTGGTCATTGTCGCCCATGGACACGAGCAATACCAGAGGCATCACCCATGCGTTGCCGACTCCGGAGAACCTTGTAACCTTTATAAACACCATTACGCATATGGGGATGTTATAGGGGAGAGCGGGGCTGAACGTTCCGATTTTCAAATAACTTGCGGTTTTATACTGAAAATGAAGGATTTGATTTTCAACATGTGGAAATGTTGAACAAATGTTTATCGCTTTTTGTAATAGTATAGTCACTTCTACTAATATCTGAATAGTCTTTTTTTTAGTCAAATTTTTGACAAATTTCGGAGCGGAACATTCAGCCCCGATTTGAGGCAAATTGTTCCGCCTACATTATGACAGAATAACAAAGATTTTCTTAAATAAAACCACCATTTTTATAATTGTATGTATGTAATGTTTATATTATAACGTCGGTTTGTTTGAAAAAACAAATATACGCGATTTAAATCCGGAAAAATAGATTCATTTCCTAAGAAAAAATTTACTTACGTGATATTTTGACAGCTCCACGCACATAGCCACACGTCGTCGCCGGAGTTACTGAAATGGCTGCCGGCAAGACGCATCACCTGACGCTTTAACGACGCGCTTCACATGTATTGCTACATATGTTCCTTGCAAAGTTATTGCTGTGAGAACAACTTACCCCGGGAACTAACAGCCCCGGTGTTCGGCCTTGTCGTGAGGAACGAAGACGAATTACTCCAGCTTATTATCCAGGGCAAAATCGCTAGAAAGAGCAGCGAATAGTTCAACTGCAGTACCACTTCGCTCTTTAGAGCGGCAACCTCTCAATCCAGGATTCCCATGGTATTGTCCAACCTCCAATAAGAGAGGAATCCCAAGAAGCTGAGCACGGGTCTCCTACAAAGAGAGAATTTAGGCCAATGGAACATCAATTCAAACGCTTTCCAAGGGTTGTGAACCGTCTTTGGCATACAGGTTTCGTCGTGATGTTTTAGGGCGCGTTCAAACTAGCCGCTGTTAGCCACGCGCGTTTGTCACTTTTCATACAATTCTTTCGACTGTCGCGCGGCCGCCGCGCGGTTGCAGCGCTTCTAGAAATTGTATGAAAAGTGACAACCGCGCGGCTGTCGCGCGGCCGCCACGCGGCTGCAGCGCTGCTGCAGCCCGGCTAATTTGAACGCGCCCTTACTTCACCGTTACGATGATCACGTTGTTCTGCTAAAATAGATTACTTGACCTTAATATAGCTCGCTTCTATAATGGGAGTAACCAGAAGGTAAAAGTACGAGCAAAATTCTATAAAAAACTAATAGATCGACGCGAAGATGTCTATTAATTCCTCTCTTGGCAGCATTAGGCAAATTTTTCAAGGCTAAATATTTTGGGGCTTAGCATTTCGCATCTTCAGCTTGTATCAAACACGTGCTGTCGAATACAATTTAATTTGGTAAATAGTTAAGCAATGCTTAGCGAGGAACGTTCATATTCAAAAGCTGAGTAAGATCAGATATCTAATTCAGTTATGACAGAAATGTCGGATACGCCAGTTAGAGAGGACGAATAGAAGTCGATTTGTAAGGGGAGAGACGATATGTAAGTGTGAAATTACGCTCGTCTGGCCTCACCCTAAGTCGATGACTTATACCAATAACTCATCATTTATGCAGTAGAACATTTTACAGGCTCACTTTAAAGAACAAACACATTACCTGCAGTAGTCAAGGAATCTATAAAAATCTATATTGACATCTCGAAGCTTTGAAACACTGAAAACTACTTTACGTTGCACCCGAGATTTGACTGGGGAGTATTTTACAGTTCACGCTTTTATGTCATTACTAGATTTTACCTACTAATCCGTTTATCAGATAACAAGGGTAGGATAAGATAATAAGACGATAGGATCAGATGATAAGCTCTCTGTGCGCGTGCGGTAATCCGGTAATCCGGGTTAAAGTTTCTAATTAAAAAATTCTTTATTTTATACATACGCAAATTATACGTGAAACAGCAAAATTTGTTAAACTCTGTTACTCATTCATAAGACAGATTCCCCTGAAGACAAAGAGTGAGAAACTTTAGGGGTTGCTCTTTTTACATAAATTTATTTATTATTTAAAAATTTCATTAGTCGAAGTAACCTGAAAGAGTTAAAAGTTGTCATTATAACACGCGAAGCTATTTGTTTTATGATACCGAAATGCTGGAATGAACGTTCGTGGGTCTGGTGATAAAAACACGCCTGTCTATAACAGTTGCAGTGCCATTCAGAGCTTTAAATCGCAAAGATCTGAAGGGCACTGCCATTGCGCCCGTCACCCTGAGACACAAGTTGAAAAGTCACATGTGCCTGTAATTTCACCAGCACCCTTACCCTTCCAAAACCGGAATGCCGTAATGCTCACATTACTGCTTGGTGGCAGAAATAGGTAAGGTAGCAGTGCTTCCCTGGACGGACACTTTCACAAGGAGCTCCACTGCTACTAAAATACGGTATAATAATAAACTTTTCAATAAAGCTTTTGTTTTACGATAGTCATAAATTTGGGAAATGGCAAATTTTGAATACTTCCAGGAACCTTATTATAAAAGCGCCAATGGGTCATGGTCAATGTACTCGTATACCTTTGATTTATGGAGACGACTATCAAGAATTGCCAATTTATGTATTAATGTTACGTCTTTACTAATCTGTAAGAAGATTCTATTCTGTTTAATATAAATTGCATTTTTATCGGAATTCTTTGAGAGATTCTTTAAGAATGGTAATTACTGTAAACCTATCTTACAAAGACACTTTGGAGTCCATTTGGAAATTGCCTTCTGCAGGGCAAAGATTCTATTAATGTCGGCGGCCTTTTTCCAAAGCAAAATGCCGTATGTTATTAAACCGTGAAATCAGCAAAAATGAACCAATCTAAAAGCTTCTACGTCTGAGTTTTCCTATTTACTCGGCCGAGGTCGCTGCAGAATGGAACAGTTTCGACAACTTCCTTATTATAATTTCCAGGTGCCACCTAAAATATCCCAGAAATTAAAATGTAATGTTTTTAATTTCTAACTATCATTCCGAATTCATACATTGGAAATGTAACAATTTTTTCAGATTAACATAGTAACGGTTACCATACTGGTCTGCCACGCAGAGGTCCCGGATCCGATTCCCGGCCGGGAGAAATATTTGTAAATAAATATATAGAAGTATGGCCTACATTTATTTCTTTCGTGGGTTTAGGTGTAATATGTGATTGTCTATGTGTGTGTCCATGGCACTAGCACATGGCATTTAAAAAAAACCAAGTAAGGCTGCTTCGTGGACAGGCGAAAAACGTGGCGGGTAAATTTTTGTCGGTAATGTTTGTGACTGTAGTTCGGCTTATATTTTATTTATTTTTTATTGGAAGGGAAGCTGGGAAAATTAACTGCATGAAATATTCAACACAAGCTCGGCTATCTTGCACGATTTAACGCGTTCGTGGTTCGCGGAGTAGCGCAGTAATTTACTTTCATTTTTATTCTCAATTGAAAAGCAAGTTCTGTTTCCCCACTGGGCTAGGACCACTTTTTACAACCGCCACTGACATTACCCCAAAAGAATTAAAACCAAACAAACAGTGCATATTTACTACTCGCATTTTGGAGATAGAACAAGAATAGAATTATTAATGCTACTTCGCGTTTAACTGTAATAGGAAATGGAGGTGTTATTCTTGTAGCATTGAGACGGGCGGTTGTGAAAACCAAACTAAAATACTAAAATATTAAGAAAATACTGAACCCCTTGCAGAGCAGAGCCTTCCTTTAAGAAAAGGGTTGTAAACATTCTTCGTCAAATTTCATCACGATACTTCCTTTCACCGATATTCACAAATCTACGTAACATAGATATTAAAATCATAGTTACATGCTCCGTAGGAATTCGGCCGATCGGCCTTTCAAGTGTTTAACAACCATTTTCCCACTAATCCGTCGGTTTAGAGTCAACAATTTTTCATTACACAACAAAAGTTTTCAAAAACATTTACTTTTTATCTTATAATTAATAATATCCTTTCCGTCATCATATTATCTAGAACACAGGTTCCCAAACTTCTTGTCTCGTAGACCTCGTACCAATTATTTTTGTTTTGCGTAGACCCCTTGCCTCTCTAACATGGTTTTTTTTATAACTTCATCTACTTCAAATACATTTTTGACTGACACACTGAATGCTATTTAATCGTATAGTATGAAATTTTAAAAAAATACATGTGCTGCGAATGTATACTTCTATTGATCTAACAGAAAATCTTATATGTAGTGAAATATTCATTTCATAGGTATTTTGTATGTCCACAATTAAATCTGTGTAATGTGAACTCTCATTGACGTCTCACGCACCTCCTATCTATTTTCCTTTCTGACATGCACCGATTGTTGGTTGGAGTGGGCCCTTGGGGGTCGAAATATACCACTTTGGGAATGGTCTATACGAAGTTTTATCACATTACCGACGGAACATAAATCTGTTATAGGAAAGTGTCCGCAACTTTTGCCCCCCATTGCCGTAATCCGGATCCAACCGTGATTCGCACGCTGCGGCGCCGGACCGGCAACGAGTTGGATAAGCCGCAAACCGTTCACGCAAACACAACGTTCTGATCACTACACTGTTTATTTTTACGTTTCTTGAATTTCAGCACTTACTTTGCAAATATCCGTGCATTCGAAAAAGCAACCTTGTGTCGACGAGGATTAGGTGCACTTGTAATCCATCAAGAAATAAAATAGAATAATATTTAGATAAGGTGCATTGTTTGACCGCAAGCACAATTTTGACGATGTCTGTGTATTATACCCTATAAATACTTGGTGAGTAGAAGTTTCGCCAATACAACACACATAATCATAGCACACCGCATACTATTTCTAGCAATAGTTAACTAGAAGGATAAGAAATTTAAACTCGCTCAAAAAACTGTCTTTTATCCCAAACAACTAATTATAAAACCGTCCGTTTTTGGTAATTTACAATGTAAGCCCCAGTGTCTTTGAGAGAGAAGTTTAAATACATTAACATTCTTATACGAGAGTCGCAATACATTTATGAAAATTTAATTAATGTTTAGAGGAAAACAATTTTTATATGAAAACTAGTGATAGACAAAACATAAATACAATGAATAAAAATAAACTAGATGTTCTTGACTGTCGTCTTCAAAACGACACAAGTTCAGTCAAGGGGCAATATGTTAGCTCTTTCGCAATATATGATATTTGAAATGAATATTGTAAATGATGAATATGTACAAATGTACAAAGAACAAAGAGCAATCCCTAGAGTTTCTTACTCATTCATCTCAGGGGGATCTGCAATACGAATGAGTATAACATTTAAATTTTGATTTTACGAGTAACAATATTTTTTCTTCATTTTTGAAGCTCAATTTATCTACTGGATTAAATGTCATTTCTAGTAGTTCTAAGATAGATAGATAGATAGATAAAACGTTTATTGTCTTGCATCACACACACAACAATATAATAGAGTAAATTGATTAAGAGACACAGAAATCAAAATTAAAACGAAAAAAAGCATAAAAACATAATACTAACCTAATTATCAACAGCTGCGTGTGTGTGCTAAAGCAATCCAAATAGGTCGTGGCTCAGTGCAAAATTTGCTCACGAGCAAGGCACTGATTTTCAGCCACCACCTTCGAGGGTAGCGCGTTGCGGTGCATCAAAAACAAAAACATTGTGAGGTGAATGTAGCGTGCATATGTTAGTGTCACGTGAGAATTATGTGCATTATAAAATATTAAAAAAAAAAGAATAGTAACTGTAAAAAATAAAAAAATAAAAATTTGAAAAAATATTAATACAAATTCATAATTGGTATAATTAAAATAAAATAATAATAATAATCAGTACTTAATGTCGATGAAAGCCATTGTAACATAAAATGATGATAATAAATGTCCAAGAAGCAAGGGGACTTCATTCTAGAAGCCTCCGCTATGTAAAGCGTTTAGGAATACCCAGTTTTTGCCTATCAAATATAAATTCCCTCAAATGTTTTTTAAACGTAAACTTAGTTTTAAGGAGTCTAAGCGGGGGTGGAATATTATTCCAACATTTCGTTGCTTGATAGCGGAAGCTTCCAGTAAAGGCCACAGTGCGATGAATTTGTCCCGCCAACAGAGGTCTCACGGTTCTAGTAGAAAATTTGTCGTGAAAAGTGGAGAATTTTAACTTTCCATACAAGTACTCTGGTTTTTGGAACTTTATCACGCCAAACAGCATACACGCGAGATGTAGATGTCTTCGCGAGTCCATATTTAACATGTTTGCATTGTTTAAATATGGCGTGATGCGGCTGCGAGGTGGGATTTTGAAGCAAAATCGACAACAAGCATTTTGTACACGTTGAATCAGGTGTTGTGTTTTACTCAACAAACGAGGACCGTAAAGTATATCTCCGTAATTAAGTTTGGAAAGGATCAGAGATTCGCAGATGGTAATACGAGCATGCTCACTTAAATAATTACGTATTTTGTATAATATTTTAAGACGATAAAAGCAGTTCCTAACTTGATCTAGTACGTGACTTTCAAAACGTAATTGACCATCAAGTGTAATGCCAAGATTTTTTGCCTCTGTTACTCGAGCCACATCACTACCCGCGATCTCGATATGTGGATCTCTGTCTACGATGTTGCTGATTTGCTTTTTGCTACCAAATACAATGAACTTGGACTTCATCGGGTTTAGAATTAGTGCATTACGAGCAGACCACTCAGCAACTCTCTCAAGGTCATCGTTCATACGCGTCTGCGCTTCGCATAAATTATTAGGAATCACTGATATATACAACTGAACGTCATCTGCGTAGCAATGGTACCTACAATGCTTTATAACTCTAGGCAAATCAGCACTGTAAATGACGAACAGTAGCGGTCCCAGTAATGAACCTTGTGGCACTCCACGCTGTACCTGAAGAAAATCGGAGACCACATTGGAGCCGTCACTCACAGACAATTTGACTGCCTGCGAACGAGCACAAAAGTAACTCGCAAACCATTGCACTGCAGAACCATTCAAGCCGTAATAGGTCAATTTTGCAAGAAGCAGAGAAATATTGATACTGTCGAAAGCACGGGAAAAATCTAGCAGCGTCAATATAGTACCACGACCAGAGTCCTGTTCAGCGAGAATGTTGTCCGTCACATCCAACAAGGCCGTAATAGTGCCTCTGCCCTTACGAAATCCCGACTGAAGAACAGGAAGAACATTATTAGCTTCAACGAATTTAACTAGCTGAGAATAAACTGCCTTTTCAAGGATCTTTGACAGGAATGGCAAGATGCTTATGGGTCTCAGATCTTTAAGTTCGGTAGGATTATTGACCTTAGGAAGTGGCGTGACCAGCGCTTGCTTCCACTGGCTAGGGACGGTACCCGTCGTGATTGATCTATTTATTATATTCGTAATAACACCTAAAGTACGAGGAAGGGTAAGCAAGATCATCTCCCTACTAATACCATCCGACCCAACAGCATTTGACTTTACACTTAAAATGTACGTAGCCACTGCAGCTTCCGTGACTGTATCCAATTCAAACAACGCCTCACCAAATCTGTCCCTCGAAAACTTCTCGAACTCCGACATAGGAACTTCACTGGAACTAGGCAAATTTAAGAAGTGTGCGTTAATAACGTCAGGATCGCCAAAACGGTCTGGAAGGTGATCGGTTCTACTAGGATCCACTAGAGTTTTTTGTTTTAAATTCTTCCAGAACGTTTGACTGCTGCAGTCCTGTGAGTTTATCAAATGATCAAAGTAGGCAGATTTCTCAGCGGAGATACTTGACACAACCAAATTTTTGAGATCCTTGTAATACCGTTTATGAACATCAGACTTAGTGCGGCGATAGTTATCGAAGGCATCATTACGCAGGTTCATCATTTGTTTGATTGTGTCCGTAATCCAAGGTAAAGTCTTATTGTGTTTTATTTTGATGGATTTGACCGGAGCATGAAAGTTAAAAAGAGACAAGACCAAATAATTAAATCCGTCAACCATAGTATCCACAGTGCGAGCTGCACAGATGGACTCCCAGTCAATCAATTCTAAATCATAGTTGAAATTATTGATGTCTATACTAGAGAGAGGTCGGTAAGTAACGGACTTCGGGGGTGTTTTTCTTTTCTTCACTAACAGATTTACAGTGATCATTGCATGACCGAACGAGCCCGTAATATTAGAAACAGTTACTTCCCGAACCTGTAAGTTTGTGCAAACAAGATCTATGAGAGTTTCAGTACCGGTTGAGAAGTGTGTGGCACCATTGACTACTTGCTGAAGCCCCATGTAATTTAAAAATTGAATTAATTTTATTGTGTTACTATGTGACTGATCAAGCATATTTATATTAAAATCCCCCAACAAAACTACATTGTCATGTTTCGAAAAGTATACAAGTGTGTCCGTTAACGCATCAATAAACGTATCAATATTGACCCAATGTGGTCTATAGGCAGTTCCAATAACAAGGCTTTGAGCGTTCGCCCTTACAGTAAGCCACATCTGCTCAATGTTAGCCTCTGGGTGTTTTACATAGCGCACGCGAACGTCTTTTTTTACATAAAAGGCAACACCACCCCCCCTTCCGTCGCGCATATGCAACGGACGCGGAGTGCTTCTCAGACTATAACCGGGTACATTCGGGGCGCGCGCTTCTTGTCCCAATGGTAACCAGGATTCGTTGATTGCCACGATATCCGGTTGAAAGCGGCTCATTGCTACGAGGAAATCGTCGTGTCCTGTATTCAGGGAGCCTGCATTGTACAGTCCCAATTTAAGAAATTTAGTCCTGCAAGTCATTTTAAAACACGAATATTAGCAGTTACACCTGCTACAGGCCATACATTACGAAACGTTGTCAAACAACCAAAGCAAAGTCTACTCGAGGATGACATAGCGAGGTAAGTAATACTATTATTCAACACACAAATTGTTAGTAGAATTAAGCACAGAATCAGTAAATTGTAAATATTATAATGTAAAATTAGAAATAAATTGAGATTGATACAAATTAAATAAGATTGATTAAGCATCATAATATTATATGTGTGTAGTGTGTATAGTAATGTGCATTGCTTTTTACTTTGTGGCATTGCGCCGCGTCTACCCTCGAAATTATATTTTATTGCTGTAGCATACATATGTAACAAAAATGTGAATAATAATAAGAACACAAAATTATGCGTAAAGAAATGCCAGAAAAGCACAATTTGTGAAAATTGGCCAAAGTACATAGCGTTAAAAATATACAGTAGCTGCAAACAAGCAATGTCATGTTTTAGGCAACCTGCATATAAAATTACACAGTGACGAACAATGTTGGACACAAATATTATTAAAAATAACATGCTGAAGGTAAGAAAGTTGTAATAAAATAATGACAACAAAAGATAACACACCTTTTGCCAAAAAATATTATTATTTATATTTGCTTTTCTTTTTATAGGCTCAAACGACACTGGAACTGAAAACCCGAACCAAATCTGACTCTGATCGTATTCTGTGACGAGGGGCATCCACACCCTGCTGTTGACGAGCGTATACTTTGCCATCTCTCGTCCATACAAAACGCCACTTGCGCTCCTCGCCTAATTGGCGCGTCCGTCGAAATAACTGCCGGTTGAATCTAGTAAGCCTCTCGTTTACATAAAATCGACGAGACGGGCCCGGCAAAAGGTATCTATAACTTGCCCCAAGTAATTTCAAGTGGCTTCAAGGCGTACATAACTCGCCACCGCTGATTCCTAGTGGCTTCAAGACATGTACAACTTGCTATAAGACATTTCTAGCGGCTTTAAGGCATTCATGAACTGACACTAAAGTAAACAGATTGACTGATTACTTCTTGATGAGTTCTGTTGTAAGTATCTAATAAATCTTTCAGTTTACACTACACTTGACAGTCAATCTAAGTGAACCTGTGTTTACAGCGGTACAAACATCAGTATAAGAACTGAAACTCACATTTTCAGTAGCCTAATAAGTACAGTCTAAGATGGACGTAATATGTAAAGAAAATAATACAACATTTCACGACACGGGTAAGGTGATTCTAATAATACATAGAGCATGTAAAAACCACACAGTTATCAGCTTGACCATTCACCTGTCTGAGTTGAAAGAAGTCTAGTGCCCTCCGGCAAGCCTCGATGGTTTTAAAGTGTTACGTAATAAATTGTTTTAATACACTTGTTCAAAACGTGGTATTTTTCGTACTACAAATCGTGCCGAAAGTTGGATTTTTCGCACTAGTGCTTTTTACTTTTTCATTATTTTTTTTAATTTACTGTTGTTTCAAGTCTTAAACATAGAACTAAAGAGGTTGTACATTTATTTAACATTTATATGCTTTGCGACGTAAGTCATTCGCCATTAAAACTTATATTTACTTACAAACACCTTATTTGTTTAAATTGCATAAGTGTTTTGTAAAACAACGGATTATATTTAAAAATAGCAAAATATTTTCCATAAAGATGGCCGATTGAGCATAAGCAATGACCGGAGGTGAGTATTACGCGAGACCGCTGCACGCCGCGCATCTAAAATATACTGTTTTATTTTACTTTCAATGTAGTTTTTTCGCAAATGTGTTAAAAAACGTCGTTTGATACACGTGCGGATTAGTCATTTTCACTTGTCTCGAGTATTGAAAAAGCCTCGTGATTTGTGAATAATGACTAACTTTTCGCACTTGTATAAAAAAAAAACTAATATTTCACAGGTTCCTATAAAGGTACCAAAATCACAGGTACTAGCGTAGCAAAGCCCATCGAGTGCACAGCGTGGGGAATGTTGGCCCTGACACTACGTCTCTCTCGACTATGCGGTATGGCGCCCGTGAGCTTCGAAAAGACGAACGTCCAAGATATATGGCGTATCCGAGTGGCGCCCACTTTGTGTATCTATAGCTATCCCATTCTGCTTCTGTTGCGTTAGTACTTTTACTGCCATTTTACCCTCTTTATTATTGTACATCCCGTGGGATCAATTTGCTTCCATTTCGGGAAATATTGCTAACATTCCGAGGTACCTTCCATGCATAGTTTCTATCTGTTAGCCGTTTTCGTCTTATTTCAAATGCGATACAAAAATGTATTGTTTAAGTGGATGATATAAGATTATTGGTCACCAGACGCAGGAGTCGTGGGTTCCTTGACCTTGGACTTGAGCCTGATTCACCATCCAGCAGCTTCGATATACATGTACTCCCTTCTCTCTCGCGCCTTCTACATCTTGGTCGTTGTCTTAACCATTACCATTACCGCTGTTGCCGTGTTTAATTCCGTCCCGAGGATGACTACGGTGATCCAACAATTAGATGCTGTTGAACAGGTCTGGAAACTTTATTGCGTCAATTTCATTAAAATGTATATAAACATAACAAACAATATTGGATTTAGATTTGGTTGTTATTTCCGATAATTAACATTGCAAAAGCCCCTGCCTAAGAGAATTAAAAAGAGACAAAACACTTTTTTCTAATAATGTTTTTTTTTGGAAATTAGGTACCGGAGTTGTTGGTAGCCTTAACTATCTCAAACGTTAGTGTTGTCTAATTTTTAGATCAACGTTAATTTGGGCAAGAATCGTCAAAGGAGATTCAAAGAAACGAAAGGGTGTGTTGTATTAACAACCAGCTTAGTCGCAGCAGCGGCTCTGCTCGGCTACAATTACTACGAAATTGGTGCTGTAGCTATGGAAGCTAATAAAGACAGTAAGTAACAAAATTACAAATATATCGGGTCACGGAATATATACCTATGCACTATATACTAACAAATAATTCATCACTCAGCACGAAGTTCCTTATGGGAAGAGAAAAAAATATGTATGCTTTTGAAATCTTTAGAGTAGTATTTTAAATTGTCCAAATTTTTCATTGCAAAAACGTTAATAGTATTTTCCGTTTTTACTGAACTCAATACATTGTAAATGCAACTAGTATTTCGGAACTAAATCGCGTATATTTGTTTCTTCAAAGAAACCAACCTTTCGGGTCCTTTACGGGTCCCGTAGTCACGGCTGACGGAGATGGTAAAGTCATCATTATGATTAATATTAATGCAAGCGAACCGACCTATTCTTACTATAATTATAAAAGTTATTAATTTCCTCCGTGACCGCATGGTTACCATGCTGGACTGCCGCGCAGAGATCGCGGGAGCGATTCCCGGGTCGGGAGAAATATTTGTATGGCCTACATTTCATTCTCTCGTCGATGTAATTTGTGGTTGTCTATGCGTGTGCATCCATGGCACCCGCGATACAGGATTTCCCTAGTGCGGGACTACGAGTGTGCGCGTTCTTTCTATTATTTAAATAACTTATTATTAATTTCCCAAAGAACATTGCAATCTACGCTACATATGTACGTCGTAAAATATTGTTCACCTCACTGGCTCGGAAAGTCTTTCTTTCTCGTTAGAAATCTGTGAGCAAAAGCATTTTTTCCACGTTGGCGTAGAAAAGGTTTTTGAAATTCGGACTTGGCGATGGACTTTCGATGAATAAAAACCATAATAACACGTTCCACTACGCGACTTGTCGTACATTATTTATCTAATGTAAATCCGTTGGTATATTTTTGATGTATGAATGAATAGAACTGATTTGTTACAGTTCAACTGTTTTTTCTTGCATCTACCATTTACTCGCTATAGTAGAGGTGAAAATGTGTGTGTTTCGCTCGGCAGCGAAGTTGTTTTGCGTCTCGTGCCTCGAAACACTCGCTACGCTCAGCATTCTATTTATGACCCACTCGCTTCCCTCGTGCTTCAGTCTTACTCTCTGCAACTGCCTTTTTATTTATCTACTACTCCTTCGCTTGCTCAGGTTTCAATCTAAGCACCCGCGTCAAACACCAACTTTGCAATCTTGCTTATCAAATAACTATTAACACTATGCATTTTTATTAACTTCGATTGAGAAGAAAATAAATCAGAAATAAATTAAAACATAAATAAATAAACAGTATTGTGTTTTTTTTTTAATTTAAAATAAAATTACAGTGCGAGTGTACTACATGAATGCCTGTTTGTTCGTGGAGTTCTTCCTAATTCTGGTGCTGCTGACAATGCTCGTGGCCGTCACGCTTCGGATAAGGTCGGCGTTCGGGCACATCAACGCAGCTATTACAGATCTCATCTTTGTGCTCGACTTGCACAGTAAATATAATTAGATATAATCAATGCATGTACAGTAATGAACTATGGGTTTCTTAATATTAGTTTGTGTAATCCATATTTTCCCAAAGCGTCTGTCCCTATTTTTGCGTAAGTTCTAATAGCATACATTAGTAAGATCGTAAAGAGCTAAAATCTAGTATTCTATGAAGTGATGGAACCATTCTCTCTTTCAGTGATGCCCGGATTATCGGATGTATCAATTTCAAACACTGATGATTTGAAAGTAGCAAATGCAACTGGACTCATGTATATTACGACGTACATCTTCGATAGGGTGAATGTTAAGACTACAGGTAGATAAAGAATGTTAAATATTGTTGTAACTCATAGGTGCTTTAAATAAATAAAAAACGAGAATGACATGCCATGTTGGTGTTCGTATGAGCCCACCAAACACCAATGTCGCCTTTTGGATTTCTGACTATGGTGGCTATTGGTCTTAAACAAGGTCATTTTCTTTCAGCTCCTTCAATCTCAAAGACTGCAGCGAGCACCTTCAGTCGTCTCTCTCGCACCCAAGGCAAGATTAACGAAGCTACGAGACCCTTGTACCAGTGCCATGCATTGCTCTTGTTTCTAATAATATGTCATCTATTTGTACAACTCATCCAATCCCCTTACTTTGCCATTGTATTTTACAGTAAGTCTGTTTTCAGTATTAATCATCAACTTTTCCCAGTTTTACATAACAATTGTACATTATACTTAATCGTTGCTTTATTTCTCTCATAAAATTTTATGGTTCCTTCTTTGCGTACCTATCAAATTATTCTAATGTGTTAGTTTTGAAATAATCTTTGTTCTAATAATGTTAATGTCCGTTTAAAATAACATTGTTATGTGTTTGAAATTTGTCAGTGAACGGCACTGCGTCGTTGGCGACGATGCTGGCGCCGGCGTTTTCTTATTTGCTATTTATGGTCAACCTGGTCATGATCGTGGAACCTGCCCATCGCGTCTCTCGGGAGGTACTGTGGACCACACTCAAATTTTTTTTTTGATATCAAGTGACGGAAAGAACAAGTCGTGCGCCTGGTGGTAAGCGACACGCCTGTCCATAACAGCTGCAGAGCCGGTCATAGCTTTAACACGCAAAGATCGGAGGGGCACTGCCCCTGCGCCCGCCACCCTGAGACATTATTGACAAGTTTCTGTAATTTCACCCGCACCCTTACCCTTCAAAATCGGAATGCAATAATGCTCACATTTTGTATGTGATTCTGTTTTATAATTATTGACTTGTGTTGACCGTGTGTTTTTGATACTTATTTTTTCTTCTTTTTTCTGTGTGGTTTGTTTTTTCTCATGTGGTGTCATTTGTGGTAACAAACAAATGTATTTTTTTTCTCGCAAATTCCTCCTCTCGCTGTAAAGCCTCTTTGAAAGATACCGAAAATTTCTTCAGCTTTAAAATATTTACATACTAATGATCGTTTTGCTAAAAAGGGAAGGATCCCGACCCCAAAGTCATCATTCCTATCTCTGATAAAGTTAAGATATCGAAAAACAAAATTCAGATTCTTTTCAGCGCGTTCATACGAGTTGAAGTAATACATTTTTTAGGCCAAATAAGCTTTTTCCTGTAGGCTCCAGGCAGTCCTAGATCCTAAATCCGATATCGCAATAATTCTTTCCCGATATGCTTTGCTTAGATGTGGTACACGCAGATACTTGTGGGGCAGCTACTACGCAGGGCGTCAAACCCTCAAGATCCGCTGGTGCGGGAAGTCGAGCTGTTCATGCAGCAGACACTGATCAAGCCCTCCTCGCTTTTCGGACTTTGCAGTCTGACTAGATACTTTATTTTAACTGTAAGTAATAATAATAAACTAGATCTGACATAATTTGTGTCTTATAAAAAACTTCATTACATTAAATTTCAAGGAGGATAATAGTATTTAATATTTTTCCAGGTGTTTGGCTCGGTGACCACAGTCGTAATCATGATTCTTTCATTCGAGACCTTGAAAGAGTAGAACGACGTTGTTCAACGTTTTAGGGAGTACATCCATATATAGACGTACTTAACAAAATACACCATTGTTAACATTATTTTGGTTTTATTGACTTTTCCCCCAAATTCAATACAAGCAATGTTTGTTATTTAATCGTATATCAATCATTATGAATCTTTGAGAGCGTTCATATTTGTTTACTTCGAAAAATCACTGTTTAATATTATGTCATTTCACGTCAAACGTTGAAGGAAACACCGCGGTCCACACGGACAACGAGATCTTCGTGTATGGCCACACCCCGGACACTCCATAAAACGGTCGAAAGTTATTTACCTACTACTACTACTACATCAAGGCGCTATCTGCACACGCGCAAATATGCGCGTGAAGTGGCAGGGTTACCCACCACTTTCTCGTACGTGGTCAGAGCGGGAACATAGCGAAAATTCTAACGCGAATCTGTTATCTATAATTCTATTAATAAAACGTTAATAATTACAGAGATTCATTAGGTATTTGTATCAATACAATATTATATTTTTCATTAATTCACTAACTAGAACAATCCTGAAGGTTTATATAAAAAAATTAAATTTAAAAGCACCTAAAATGTTATATTTGGATGGACACTTTTAAATAAGGTTACCAATTTATTATATTATAGTATTTATTTCTATTTATTTATTTCATACAAGCAAGGCATACAAAAGAACATAATACAATTTCTCACCAAACTGCGAAAGCGGTTTGTTGGCGAGGTTAAACTCACAATCACAAAACTATAGTATACCTAGTACGAGTACATTTAGCAAAACCAGTGCAAAATTTACTAAATTTACACGCTTTCAAGAAGTATAAGTTTTAATTTTTTCTTCAATGTGAATTTACTTAACAATTTTCTGCCTCTCAAAAAATCGAATTTATTAAATATAATTGGCAAGAGATGTCTATTTGTTCTTTTACCATAATAGTTATTTACTCTTGAACATATATATTTATTTTCACGGGCTCGCCTAGTGTTATGTTAGTGTTATACTTGTATTTGAAATTGCATGCCCAACTTTATCATTACTTAGTTAGTAATTATGGTCATTACATATTTAACGACAATACAAATTGAAAATTGGAGAACTCTGTACCACATTACATTATATTTATATAATAAATCTGTGTTATATTTTATTGTGCACTAAATAAATGAAGAAAACAATAACCAAATGAGTCTCAGATATAAGTTTTTGTACTTACCTCAGTCATCTTTCAGAAAACAAAAGAAACTCCATTCTTTATCCCGTACATATGATGACAAACAGCCGTACACAGTACAACTAATGACCATTATAAATAGAAACGTACAATGATGTTATATCATTAACGTACAAATTATGAATAAATTCAAATATTGAAAACTGTATTCAAATATCAAAATTGTCTTAGCGCGAAACGTCTCGCCGATAACCCTGCTGCCGTTCAGTCAATGTGACCGTCAATGTGCGGGGCGTGGTGCGGTTTCTAAAGCTAGGGAGGGACGAAGAGTGTCCATTCCTTTTTGTTCTCTGGTATGGCTAAACGGATCCTCTCATTTGTTTCTTAATATTACAGTTGCGAGAATGACAGTTTGTTTATATTAATTTGTCATCGTGATCGGGAAAAATAAAGACATTGAACTTATGTCGACAAAAACACGGTGCGAGGTAAAATCGATTGTAGCCTTTTCAATAGATAGCCGAGAGTTCAAATTGAATGTAATTAAAGCTAATATAACATGGACGTTATGTTCGCTTTAACTACATTCATTCAATATATATATATATATATATATATATATATATATATATATTCAAATTGAATATAAAGGTAGTAGTACTAGTACACCCATATTTCATTACTTTGTTTATAGGCTCTTAAATATGCTTAAAAGATGGTGTGATCGTCTAGACGCCTTTATTACAGTGCTGAACCTAGATGGATGGATTATAATTTTATTTTACGGTAACAACGGTACCAAGTTTCTAAATGTTCTTGGACAGGGCAATTCCCTAAGGTATGAAAATGTAAAAAGGTTTATTCTCAGCCGAAAATATAACATAGAAAAAACAAAAGTTATTCTTTTCGTCATTTTAAGTACACTTTAGCTTTTAGAAAGACACGTATGTAAGTAGATACCTCTAATCGCCTTAAAGTGTCACTTCCAGTTAATGTGTTATTTCTGTGTAGGTATATCAATAATTCAGTGATTGTTTTTTGACGAGTGACATTAAAAATATTTGGTCGAACGAATTTCTGACGCCAATTGGTTTTAAATCAGTTAAAGTCGAAAGCCGAAACGAAATTCATGTGACCAAGTTTTCACGCAACACTTTTGAACCTTGTTACAAAAGGTTAAGAGGACTGTTTTACCGGGACGTGTTAAGTATTTGCTTATATTGTTGCTTTCTCTTTCGGACATGAATTGTGTGGGCGCTACGCCAGCCGTTTGAACTTTTTGGTCGGAAATTACAAACTTTGAGCTCGTGTAATTTTGCAACTGTAAGAGTTAAAACGTGTCTGCAACATTTCATTAAATTTGATTAATTAGTTTCC
This sequence comes from Hyposmocoma kahamanoa, assembly GCF_003589595.1. Taxonomy (NCBI): domain Eukaryota; kingdom Metazoa; phylum Arthropoda; class Insecta; order Lepidoptera; family Cosmopterigidae; genus Hyposmocoma; species Hyposmocoma kahamanoa. The sequence goes on along the minus strand of NW_020653854.1, from coordinate 674,200 downwards.
TACATGGGATCAACTAGGCTTGAATAGAGCCTGCACGCTAGACTGTCCCTTTTATAAGTAGGTAATATTATAATTTACGTACTTGGTTCTCGTGTAATAATCAAAGTCCTTAAGTGCAAACAAACCAAATTTTGAAACAAAATAAAAATGAAACTGTCAGAAAAAATACAACCTGTTAATGAAAACGGTGAGTTTTTATTTTTATTACGCGATATTAGACAATAGCAAGCCGCGAAACTGGCTTGGCCCAAGTCTGCTACTTTAAAGCCATCTCAGTTGCGTGTCGAAAGTGTCAAAGGCAGCAAGAGAATTCGTTTCATAGCATACAAATGTAATGTCACCTCTCGAGCTGCAACTGAACCTGGGAGTGGATGTGACTCAAATTACAATATTTTTGACGAGCAACCAGTCCCGCGATACTCGCATTTCGGCTCGTTCAAGTGCCGTTGCAACTTTAAACCGACCCTAGGTTCAAATACTACAAACTCAGATTTTGGACTTTGGGTATTTTGCTAAAATTAAAAAGTAGTGGTTTGTCAGTGGGTGGCCATCGAGCTACTAACCAACAGCCATTGCAATTTTATGGTATTCTGCTCTTCAATGACGAGTCGATAGCACGTCGAGGATGTAGCATACTAATTATTTGACGTAAAGAAAATACATTTAATTTAAAGACTAAATTGCTGTTTAAACGAGATAGTAATTAAGATATGCATGTTTCCAAGTTACTTTTACTAAGGCAACATCATCGTCGTCAGTGACTGAATGATAGAATGAATGAATGACAACTCAACTGCCATTACAATTACAACTAGATTTTAACGGAATAATAAATATTATCATAATTGCAATGAATCTCAGTAAAGTCTCAATGGAATTACAATGGCCAGTAGCTTTAAGAAAATTATCACTTCTAATTTTCATACAATGTCTAGTCCAGATTGTGGCGCGGCAGCTACGCTTCTAAATATTGTACGAAAATTACTAGTGGCGCCAAAGACGCGCCACTGCGGTGCCTAATGTAAAGACGTCCTAAAATATGGCAATAAATGTTCAACTCGTCAAAGATCTTTTGCATCGCATAATGCATACTAAGTTTGTTGGCAAAGACGTCTGTCTGTATGGCCAATACCGAGAATGCCCGCTTCTTAGTCGGATACTCTTGGCAAGGTGGAACTATCATCATATATCTAATCTATCATTTGACTTGCTAGACAAATCGATGTCATTCTTTCCTTATCGCTACCTCCCTAATGTAAAGGGTTCGCAAAAACACTTTAATTTTTACACTGATAATTGTAACATTACCAAAAAGATGGCAAACGATTGTAGATCAACATGGCCAATATTTTTCATTCATACTTTGATACCGCGCGGATTTGGCCAACCCATTTTATGTGTGCAGTGTGTAGCATAAATCGTTATATTAGCTTTTGTGGATGCTCCGTACCTAGCGACGAGACCTCGTCGAGACGGCGACCAGGAGGAATGCATCGTGTGGGGCATGCTGGCGCTAGTGCTTCGCGTGTCACGGGTGTTTGGTCTAGCGCCGCTCGGATTCACGCGCGCGCGAGACGGGTGGCAGATCAGAGTGTCACACAGAGTGGCGCGTTGCAGTTTCATGCTTATGTTTACTTTACGTGAGTTTTTAAATTAAAAGTCTTATAAATAATTTAAAATCTCATGACATGTTTGGTCTATCGGTATAATTATAAATAGCATAATGTGTACGTTCGTCATTAGATGAGTATTATAAATGCTCGTTGTATACTAACATTTATATATGTAAATAATATGTATATTATTATTATTAACTGCCTCCGTGTCCGATCGGTTATCATGCTGGACTGCCACGCATAGGTCCTGGGTTCGATTCCCGGGCCGGGAGAAATGTTTGTGTGGCCTACATTTATTTCTCTCGTGAGTTTGGGTGCAATTTGTGGTTGTCTATGTGTGGGTTCATGGCGCCCGCAACACAGAGTTTACCTAGTACGGGGCTGCAAGTGTGTGTGTTTTGATTTATAACTAAAAAAATGTATACGAGCATATACAAGAAGAATGTGATGGCCCACGGAACCTTGCAAGCCGCTGTTTAATTTAATATTTTGACTTTACCTTCTATGTATATTTATGAAGTTTGTAAATTTGTCTAACAGCATTTACATTATTTAAAAAATCAATAGATATTAATCCACGCGCAAAAAAAAACTCAAACAGACCTGTCATTGAAAATGTGTAAAACCCTTACAGGATGGAAAAAACACCACATTTTACATAAAAAGTTCATACTACCAATTGAAATACTGACAGTCTAAATAATGACAACTATATAAATACCTAATTAAAAAAAGGATATCATAGTGTAAATGACTACTTAGAAGATTAAATTTGCATTCTTTCCTATAATACCTGAACAGATGAACTCTAATGTAATAACTACCATCCCATAACCTATTCAATGCAAACCTCGATTTAAACCGCATTTCGTTTCATTTTGAAGTAACTATTTCTTGAAATAAAAAGGAGACCTTTGCCCAGCGATGGGCTAGATTGATATTATAACATTTTCGCTTTTTTAATATACTCTCAAAGTATATTTTTTCCTGCACAACTTCACTTTTTATAATATTTGAGCATTTATAAAAGTAAAATAAAAAATTCTCACATGACATTCCCGGATATTCCCATAAGAAGTAAAATATTCCCAAATAGAACATTGATCGACTTTAATTAAAAGTTTGCAAGTCGATTATGATTTTTCGATAGATTATGGTACAACACTAAAGAAATCCGCCATTACCTCATTTAAATTTTTGTCTAAGCATGTCAAATAACCCATTTCACCATTCGCATTTTACATTCACGTTATCGGTCCGTTACTGTCTATGAGATCCGAAGCCCAATACGAAAGCGTTGTGGCTAACGAATTGCGGACGGCTCACGGATCGTTTTGATTTCGTACGCAGCTGCGGTTGTATATTTTGAAAGTAGACCTTTCATTTCTTACTTAATACCGACCGAAAAAGCCGGCATTATTTTTTTTTTTTTTTTAATATAACGCACACACTCAACATAGCCCCGCACTAGGGAAACCCTGTGTCACGGGTGCCATGGACACATACATAGACAACCACAAATTACACCCAAACTCACGAGAGAAATAAATGTAGGCCATACAAATATTTCTCCCGACCCGGGAATCGAACCTGGGACCTCCGCGTGGCAGTCCGGCATGGTAACCATTCGGCCACAGAGGCAGTTATTATGATTTGTTAATAAACATACAATCCTGAAACTCTTCAGGGTTGTATGTTTAACAACAAAGAGTTTTAGTGGACTCCCACTAACACTGAGTTAATACTGAGTTATTGAGTTATATTGCGTGTATATAAGGCATCTGCTCTCTATTCAATTGGTCGGCCGTTCATGGTTATCATTGCATACTCGATTCGTGCTATATAAGAGCCTAATTGTAGTACGATAATCTATAAACACAGCATTTACGTACCTATAATAACACAGAATGGATACTGAATATTTTCTTCTTATTACAGCTATTAATAGCGATCACCAATCAATTCAATGTTTATACCATCTAATTAAGATATTATCATAGATTTCATTCAAAACGCACATGACGATTGGTTAACAAATATTGTTATTACAGATATACTTATATTAACTGGTGGTTTATTGGATCTGTGCAACAAGCCAGAATGGTCAATGCGCGGGCGCACATTGACAGCGCGCGTGCTTTTCGTCGCCGAGACCCTCGTCATGCTAGCCATCAACGGGTTAGGAGTGTATAAAGCGCAGGCGCGGATGAAGGAGATGATTTCACAAATTAACGTTATTGAGAAGGTTTGTATGTAAAATTACAACATCAAAGTAAAAAAAATCTTTATTAAAAGTGAATAGCATGATACACAAAGGTCTATTTAAAGTATTACGGGCAAAGGGTTATGCTTCAAAAAGCATCGGTTAACTACCTTGGACTCGGTGGAGCGAAAAACAAAGTGACTATTTAGAGTCGAAGCTTCTAAGTCTCGATCGCCGCGGAAAAGTGGCCTGCTCGGTTCGGTCGATCGGTTTTCTATCAGTTACATTTTTGAGAATGTGAGCAAAATTTTGGCTGGGCAGCTTTCGGGGAGATCCGGGATGACTTCTCATCCGCAATACCGCAGTCCTTGAAGACAAAGTCTTCGAACAGTGCGTGTTGCCAGCGATGACCTACGGCTCTGAGACGTGATTGCTTACTACGGGACTTAAAAAAAGGATCGCAATCAGTCAACGAGCAATGCTCGGCATTTCTCTACGTGATCAATTCAGAAGTGAGGAGGACGAAAGTCACCGACTTAGCTCAAAAAATTAGCAAATTGAAGTGCCAGTTGGCAAGACACGTAGCTCGTAGAACTGATGGCTGTTGGGGCAGAAGGGTTCTCGAATGAAGACTAAGAATCGGAAGGCGTTCAGTGCACCAATCAATCGATGCACGTCGCGTGAGACCGGCTTTTATGGAAATCTTTGGGGGAGACCTATATTCAGCAGTGGACGTCTTCCGGCTGATATGATGAGCTAAAACTTTACAATCCTGTTCCACCCTCACCGCTCTTTATTCAGTCTACTGGAAATTCGGGAACACTCCATCCTAATAACTTAACTACCTATTTGCTCGAAGTGCCTTGTTTTATTCACCCTGATGAGGAATATACAGCCAACATCTGTGCTTCCCGATGGTTTCAATTTAAGGCTATGCAATGCTCTAGAGTGTAAAGGCCAGACTCAAGGCATAAATCATTGGCAACAACGCCGTTTGACATCCAGTGAGATTGGGTAGATCGTACTTTATGTGAGTCATGATGTTACGTCCTTGCAGAAGGATAGGTTACGAGGCTATACTTACCATAAGGCTATAGTAATCACGACGAGGCTTCAAAATTATTGACAGGAAACATTTACATCAAGGGCTCGAAAATAAAAAAGTTCCATATTTTTAGACGAAACAGAAATTGACAAAGGCCTGTATCGACATCAGGTCTGAAAGGAAGGGATCGTATATGATCGCGGGATATATGATCGGAGTGATCATCTTGGGAGTGTCGGAAGTCACCATGTTTGTATACGAAGCTGTCAATAAAGGCAAGGACTGTAAGTGTATACGTGCTTGACTGAGGCTGCGAGTAAAATATTGCACAAGTGTGCAGTATTTTACTCGCATTATTAACAATTATTTTTTGCATATTTCAGTAACAATAGCCTGCTTGTACTTGTCTTTGTACCTTGAGATATTCATCGTGATTGTCTTTGAGATCCAGTTCACTGTTATCGCTCTTCGGGTCGGCACTGCCTTCAGTGCCGTCAACCAAGCTCTTATTGACTTAACGCATGTCATGGATTTACAATGTAAGTTTACGATTACAAACAGGCCTCTTGAATAAGGTGCCACAAGGTACCGTTCTGGGCCCTTGCATCCATCAACTTTATGTATAAGGCTCTATAACTGTAATTTATTACAATGTAATAGTACTCCAGTTTCTATTGCAGTAAAGTCGCAACTGTACACTTTGTCGGAAGAGCATTTAGCACAGTGCATGATTAGTATCCCCCTGCCGTCCACGGCGCTCAGTGCGGTCGTTGACACCATGACTGTCTCCGAAAAAATTTGCAAGAAAGGTAATTGGCAAAATTTATTTCTAAATCGTCACTATTTAATAAGTATTGTTTATGTTAGGCTGCACTGGCGGGTTAAAAAATGCCTTAAGTGGTTCTTGAAGTTGTATACTTTCCGCACATTGTTCGTTAACGTTTGAATTCATTAAGTGGGGTTTATTATGGTACCAAGTGACAGGACGAACAAGTCGTGCGTCTGTTGCTAAGCAACACGCCTGTCCATAGCAGTTGTAGTGACAGCCTGGGCTTTAAATCGCAAAGATCTGAGGGGCACTGCCACTGCGCCCGTCACCCTGAGACATAAGTTGACAAGTCCCATGTGCCTGTAACTTCACCAGCACCCTTGCCCTTCAAAACCGTGCAGTAATTCCCTGGACAGATTTTTTTCACAAGGAGCTCTACTAATAATGATTCTTATTACAAATTTGTTTTTTTTTTTTCATTACACTTTCATTATAATGAGATCCAAATTACTTAATAAATACAGGTAAGCATCGTAATGTTAGGATGCAGTTTTGTGGGAGTGTTTTATTAGAATCTGTGCACTAACCGGTGACAAGATTAAATCAAATCAAGGGACATTACTTGATGGATTACTTGCATGAGTGTATATTAAAGAAACTTATAACCTCGAGATAATGTAGCGTCACGTATTTTGTGCGCTCGTTATTCATTCTGCAAAGTAATCCTGCCTGTCAACAATACCGGAACGGAGATGGAAAAGAGGAGAAGATGGGAAGGGAAATATGAAAATTGCGTGATTACATTGCTCAATTTGTTATTTCTCAACTCCCGAGGGGCACGCCATTGCCACGTCCGCCGCAAATCACCGCGGAAACATTTTAATAGCGATTGTACTTAAGACATCATAATAGGTTATGTACGAACAATGCTGCCTTGTAAACAATAAGTGCTTGCTTATTGAGTTTTGCTTTAAAGGTTGAGGACTTTTCTTTAATACGGTAAAGCCCTTGCCTCCGTGGCCGAACGTTTACCATGATGGACTGCCACGCGCAGAGGTCCCGGGTTCGATTCTCGGGTCGGGAGAAATATTTGTATGGCCTTCAGTTATTTCTCTCGTGGGTGTAATTTGTGGTTGTCTATGTGTATGTCCATGGCACCCGCGATACAGAGTTTCCCTAGTGCGGGGCTATGAGTGTGTACACGTTTCGCGTTAATTAACCGCAATGAGGACAGTGCACTGACCCAACAATGTTCAAGTCTGAAAGTTGTGAAAGACCCAAACAACCGACTACGTGGTCAACCTGCACCACGAATAATATTGCGGGTTTGAGATTTTAAGCTTTGAGTGACACTGCTCACGCACAGGAACAAAAACAGTACAAATTCAAATTCAAATTCAAATTGTTATTTGCTTCAAACATGGTATAAAAGTTGTAGCAAAAAAAAAGGAAAACCAGTACAAACATGTTCCGCATATCCGATAGCATGCAAATATCTAATAATATAATCGTGATTGACTATTACAATTTTAAATAAAATAAGTCACAATTTTCACAGATTAAGTATGTCAAGAATTAAAATAGTAATAAAAATAAAAATTCAAGAATTACAAAAAAAATATGTCAAAAGTTACAAAAACAAAATACATATATATGTCAAGAATTACAAAAAATATTTGAGTTTTTTTTTAAATAATACATAATTATTGTTCCAAGAATTCATTCACACCGTAAAAATTTTTTACAACTAACCATTTGTACAATTCTGTAGTCATTTGTGTATATGTCAGTTTTTTTATTTCATTGGGTAGTTTATTATAAATTTTTATGCATGTGTAGTACGGACTTTTTAGGTAAAGAGTAGTCCTAGGTACATGGTCTACAACAAGTCTATTAGGGTTTCTTTTTGCACGTGGGTTTATCTGAATGGCTATTTTGAATATATGTGGATGCTGCTTGACAAACTTACAAACTTCGAATATGTACATACAAGGGAGTGTCAGAAGATTTAAGTCACCAAACAGTGGTTTGCATGATTCTCGTGGACCAATGCCGCACATTACACAGACAGCTTAAAACTAATGTGGGCAAAGGCGGCCTTATCGCTAAGAGCTATCTCTTCCAAACAATCTTTGGGATATAGGAAAGCTAATCAGAGCGGGAGACGTAGTGTGGCAATAGTAAAATTTTGAATTGTATAGACAATCAAAAATTAACTCTATATATATATTATCAAATAATGAATAACGATATAGCATACCTACATATATGTATATTAGTATATGTAAATATACCTAAATAAACTTATAAATATGTACACGTTGCTGACCAGGATCCAGTTTTGAAAATAGGAAGCGACTTTGAGGGTCGTATTCTAGAATACTACTCCTTGCTCAAGTCAGGATTGCAATGGAAACACAAACACTGGAAATACGACCCTAATGGCAGGTACTTGAGTATGATTTCGAGTGCTTTTAACTATACTCAAATCCTGACTTGAGCATTGAGTAGAGTTCTAGAATACGGCCCTAAATGTCGGATTTCAGACGGGAGTTCGTTTCATAGTTGCAGCCTTAATACGTGAGGCGCACTATTAGTTGCCGAAATGAATAAGAAAAAAATACGATAAATGGTCAAAAATGAATTTATTGCTATTCAAAATATTCTCCGTTAGCGTTAATGCACTTTTTCATACGAATGAACCAATTTTGAAAACATTTATGCAAAACATATTTTTCATACTCTTCGACAGCCTCTTCAGGTGGTGAAAATCGTTGACTACGTAACTGGTTTTTAATTTTTGGAAATAAATAAAACTGACATGCTGCCAGGTCGGGACTGTACGCGGGATGGCTCATAAGGTCAACGTTGTTCACCTTTAAAAATTCTTTTATCTGTCTGGCCGTGTGAGAACTGGCAAGTTGTCGTGGTGCAAGATGATACGGCGTTTACGGTTATTTTTACGGAATTTGTCAATAACTTCCGGCAACAAATGGTCGTGTACCAATCACTATTCACGGTACGACGATTCTTCAAAGCAAAATTAGCCAAAATTGTCCAGTTTCATTATAAAAAAGAAGCAATCATCCGCTTAGAGGCACTTTGCACGCGCGCCACTTTGGTTGGATTCAGCTCATCTCGAAAGACCCATACGCTCGATTGCTGCTTTGTTTTGCGATTGTAACTATAAATCCATGTCTCGTTAACTGTTACTGTGCCCCACACCAAATTTGACGCCCCTTCGTTGAATCTGGCAAGCATGGCATTGCACCAAGTGCCGCGATCCCTTTTTTGAGCCTCAGTCAAATTGTGTGGGATATACAGAGAGCCCAGCTTTTTCACACCCATGTTTATGTAGTATTGATTGTATTTGACTCATGCCTATGTCACATGCTTATCTGTTTTGGTCATACGGCGCACAGCATCGATATTTTTGTTATACACAGCAGTGGACGGGCGACCATCACAAAATTCGTCACTGAGATTCACACGACCGCGTTTGAATTCTGCAAACCAGCTAAATAGTCGTCTTGCATGGTGCTTCATCGCCAAAAGCTGTTTGAAGCCGAGCGAAGCTCTGCTGAGCTGTTAAATTACTCATAAAGTCATAGAAAATCGTACTACGAAAATTTTCATGAGTTAAATCCAGGGTGAAGTATACAACCAATTTCTAAAATGACGCCACGTTGTTCGTCCCGTCACTTGACATCATTAAAAAAAGCAGTATTTAACTGCCTCCGTGGCGCCACGCCTATATTTATTTCTCTCGTGAGTTTGGGTGTAATTTGTGGTTGTCTATGTATATGTCCATGGCACCCGCGACACAGGGTTTCCCTCGTACGGGTCTATTTATAACAAAAAAGTATTGTGAGGAGTTTTCCTTACTCTTTTAAACTTCAAAACCCAGCGCCATATAAGACTCTTTAGAAACGGTTTTACAGTTCTGGTGTTGAACACGCTGCATGGTTATCACAAGATTTTTGTAAAAAAAATATTTCAGCGCAATATACTTCCCGGGGTGCTTGCAGCACGATCCGGCGGCTCGTTTTCGCATACGGCACTACGTGTGACATGATGCGACAAGTTAACAGCACATACGGACCGATGCTGCTGCTGCTTGTTGGCTCCGTCCTCATACATTTGGTGCAGTCGCCTTATTATTTATTCTTGTATTTATGTAAGTGATAACCATAATCTTGATAACACGTGTAAAGACACAGTATTTTTAAATGATGTAATATAGCCACGTAATGTTCAATGGTTGTGCGTATTATTTGTTAGTCCAGGATGAAAACCCGACAATAAAGATCGTGCTGCAGGTGCTTTTCTTCCTGTGGTACCTCTCTTACATGATGGTTGTTATCGAGCCAGGACAACGCATTCATGACAAGGCAAGTAATCCCTTAACGTGTAAGAGTAGTTACACACGTAAACACTGTAATCGCGCGTATTTGTCGATGCAGTCGCGCGCTTGCATCGCGTTTGCATCGCAGCTAAAAGTCACCATGTGTAACAGCTCTAAAGTTTCTCATTAAACGAATTGATACTTCAGCTTCGGTTACCCGAAGTTTAACAATATTTCATTTTTGTCAGATCGAGTTAACGAAAACGCTAGTGGGCCAACTGCTCCGCCGTGCCATCTCGCAGCATGACCCCCTGGTTTTTGAGCTCAATCTGTTCATCACACAGATCACGCTCAACAAGGTCGTCTACAGCCCGCTCGGCGTCTGTGTGCTCACGAGACCGCTAATTGCTACCGTAAGTTGACAATTTAACTTTAAACGTGTGTATGTATATTTCTGCTCGTCTGTTCTCTCACAAAGCCTACCTAACCGACTTTGATCAATTTCGACATGAATTTGTCTCGATTGTTTGCGTATTACAGGTTATTATTATTTCCTTTAACGCGCGACACTAGACTCGTGACAGAGACAATTTTATAAAAATTATAGCGAACATCACCAGGGTCAGTGAATGCTAGAGTATGAATCCTAGTTTCATTTTCGAAAAATCGAGCATGGCGTCTGTAGAACGTCATAAAGTTATGGTCTTAAATTTATCACGTCCATCTCTTTGGTAGCAAATTCAAGATGTAAGGTCTAGAATTATTAAAAAAACATGAGTCAGTTCTCACGAACAATGCCTATTAAAAACCTTTTTTCCCTCACTTTCTCCTATTTTGCATCTTCATCAAAAATAATTATACAGACACAGCTACTATTAATAGCTACTATTAGTTTAGATAAAAACTATTTATCAGCATCAACCCACTGATATATGTCTAAAATAGGGTTTAACGCACTCAACGAGTACACAAATAATAATAATAGTGTTCGATTAAGAACCTATGCACACGGCATATTTTTCACATGCGGGCATTTACGGCGCCGCAGAGGCTTAATAAAACTTATGCAAAAGTTTGCTGTCACAAGTTAACACGGGTCATCTGCGCGTCTTCCGCGCGTAAAAATACGCTGTGCATAGCCTCTCAGTTATTATTCTATTTCACGTACGTGAAGATTTGAGACCCATTAACACATTAAATTTCAGATTTTTTTTAACCGACTTCAGAAAAAGGAGGAGGGTCTCAATTCGACTGTATGTTTTTTTTTGTATGTATGTCACGCAATAAATCCGCCATTTGGGAACCGATTTTGATGATTCTTTTTTTGTTGGAAAGAGAGTACCCGAGAAGTGGTCCCATTTAAATTTGAAGAAAATATTCCACCTCTAAGGGTGGCAAACTAAGGGATGAAGGACTTTCGAGGTCGGTTGTTTTAGTACTCTGTGCTGAGATTATTGATAGTAGGACGTTTAGTACAGAAGAAAAAAGAAAAGTGGAATTGTTTTTAATATCCCCGCACTAGGGAAACCTGGGCATGGACACACACAAAGACCACCATAACCACACAAATATTTTTTCCGGCCCGGGAGTCGAATCCGGGACCTTTTCGTGGCAGTCCAGCATGCTAACCGTTCGGCCACTGAGGCAGTTATGTAATAAGGCAGCTATGTAAGTATTCATACCCAAAATACCATATGGAAAGACTGATTGATAAATGATTAAACTTAGTCAGTTACTCGAGTGTTTGTTTTTAATGTGTTTTCTTTTTATTTCTTGTTATAGATTTTCGGAGGTGTAACTACGTATCTGGTGATCATTCTACAGTTTCAAGCAATGTGAACGCAAAAAGATTTTAAAACTGTACATAGTAGATTTAATGTTTTGTATCCGTAAATGTAAGTATAATCTTGTGATGAAGCTTAAAAATGAAGGAAGAACGTCTTTCTGTTAAAAAAAAAACAACAAAATAACAATGCAATACCTAATGAAAATAATGTAATACTGAAATAGACAAAAGATAATAAAATATATATTTTCTACTCCGATTATTCCCAAAATGGTCGACCTCAATGATATACCATAACCATCACGGATCGACTCCAACATACAAAGGGTCGATTCAGTGAAAAAAAAATGGGTTATTAGATTTAAATGGGAGTAAACAACGTGATCAGCATTTTAGCTTTCCACAAATAGAATAACACTGACATTTAACAGATATATATGTCGGAATATAACAACAACAGACGTTGAGGGGAACACCCTCGTCACTGATTTAGTCAGAAATTATTTTATAATTGGTCTATTCACTCTTCGATATAGAATCGTTTAGTCTTAAATGAAATAATAGCGTCTGTTGATTGAAATTAATACATTTATCCACTTTTCATAGTAATTAATTCTATTGTACAAAAGTGAAAATGTCACGAGGCCAATTCACAGGGAGCAGCCGCACTCGGTTGGTCACTTTCCAAGTAATTCTCAAAAAAAGCCCGTCTTGTCAATACGTGCTCGTTTATAAAGCATTGACCATTAATTTCATTCCTTATTTTCATACAGTAACCCTACAAACGAACGTCATGACAAAACCATGTCAGAAGACTGATTAAACTGAACAAATTCACAGGACACCAGCGCCACCCCTTTGTCATTCACCTTGTTGGAATTGTCAAACTGACGTGACATTTATAAACAATGAAACCTTGATCGAGACTAGTTAATGTGGTTTTAATATAACCTAGTAAATCTTTTCTCTGATAATTAGAAAATAATACGTAATAATAATATCTAAGATTTATTTATCTTCTTGTAAAACACATTACCTAAACAATGAACCAAATTCTGTTACATCATGCTTGAAGTGATAACTGACTCCGACATATAAATTACCTGAAGTAAACATTTTATGTTTCATAAACAAAATAATGGTTATGAAACGTGATAAAGATAGGCGCTAGATTATAGATAGAGCACTGTGTTAGCTTTCATAAACATATTTAAAATTGATGAAATTTTAGAAAATCAATATTAATGGTATTTGGTTTATGAAACAAAATATTTGACGACCTATAGTCTATGTATTTATTTTTTTATATAATACCAAGTGACGGGGCGAACAAGTCGTGCGCCTGGTGGTAAGCGACACGCCCGTCCATAACTGTATTGCAGTGCCACTTAGTGTTTTAAATCCCAAAGATCTTAGGGTCACTGCTACTGCGCTCATCAACCTGACACATAAGTTAACAAGTCCCATGTGCCTGTAATTTCACTAACACCCTTATCCTTCCAAACCGGAACGCAGCAATGCTCACATTACTGCTTGGCGGCAGAAATACGTACGATGGCAGTACTTCCCTGGACGAACTCCATCTCACCTGATGGAAAGTGACGATGAGGTCGACGATGGAGTATGCACACTTAAATAATGCCTATTCACTCTCGCCTTCAAAAGGCCCAAGGAACTCCTGTAGAAATGCAACCAAACTGCTTATCGAACGTTCAATAAGATTGTTGGACGTTTCATTGATGCGTCATAAATCATCGTCCCCGATTGATATATTGCCAGCTCACAGCCTGCGCCCGTGATTGTCGACGCTTGGTATCATTTACATGGCGTTTTTGAGATACGAATGTTTGAATTCTATACAATAAATCCACATTATATAGGAATTAATTTACTGTTTGTAATTTTAAGGTAACACTTTTTGAAGGTCGTTTTATCACGCCTCCAGCAATAAAGTAACGAAGTTTTAAATGTTAAATCGTTAAGAAACTGACAAAATAAATAAAAAAATAAACGCGATAAGAAATATAAATTTATAGAAAAATAAACGCATAATTGGAATTATTTGGTTACTTGAATTATCTTCTTAACTTGGTTTTATTAGACAATAAGTTGAAATATAGTAAGGTACAATGAAAACTTAAATATTAGAAAGTAAAATTAGGATTAAATTATGTGAATAAAGTTGGGTTCCCGCGGCGGTGCCCAAGACGTTGGCAGCGTCTTGTATGGCTACCTTCTTAATTGTATTATTGAAAAGCTCTACATAGTACACTATTTCCAGAGACGGGTACTCACCCGGTGAAACCTGAAAATCAGCAAATTATTACGACTTTCAGCTCTTCTTCGGCACTACAAGCTTATTTTAAGTTTTATATGTATTATGTTGATCAATAGTTATTTTGAATATAGTATAACTGATGTGACGTAATTTTTTTTAAATCTTTTTGTCTGTTTCCCAAAAATTACTTATTAAATTCTGTAAGTTTACTATTGAAGATACAATATGAACTTTTAATTTTCCTTAATCTTTCTTTAAAAAACATCACACAATATTGAAAACCAAATTACCCTAGAGACGTAAAAGTTGCTTCCGCACACCCACTCAGTATTTATTCGTATTTCAATGGTCATAACAGTATTCTCAGTGGAACTGCAGAACCACGCTTCAGAGCATTAATGCTCGTAAGGTACGATTACGAGAGGTCATAAATCCACACGGGTAAAAAGGTATCCATGCGTTCAATATTTACCTGTTGCTCGCCCTACTCAGTGCACAGTGTTCAACGTTCATTACCAGACTGGCAATCCTTCACGAAGATCTGTAAACAAAGTTGGCGAAGCGTTTTTTATGTCTTTTTGAGGAAATGAAACGTCCAAAAATATTATAACTGCGAAAGTTACTTTGTCGGTTACGTTTTCACGTCTAAACTACTGAACCGATATTGATGAATTTAAGAAAACCTAAGAGAAGGATGTAGGTTATTCTTTGTCATAAAAATAAATTTTAAAGGGGATGAAATAGGGGATGAAAGTTTGTATGGAGAACCAATAAAACCATGAAAATTTGTATACTACAGTAGGCTCTTTTTTAAATGACGAGACGAACAAGTCGTGCAACGCCTATCCATAACAGTTGCAGTGCCACTCAGAGCTTTAAATCGCAAAGTTCTTGGGGTCATTGCCACTGCGCCGGTCACCCTGAGACATAAGTTGAAAAGTCCCATGGGCCTGTAATTTCACCATCAACCTTATCATTCAAAATCGGAACGCAGTAATGCTCATATTACTGCTTCACGGCAGAAATAAGTAAGGTAACTAAAAGGTTAGGCAGTACTTTTGTGAACGGTCTTTTTCACAAGGAGCCCTATTGCTCCTTGTGTAGCTGTTTCATAGTTTTCTTGCTTCATTCAAAAAATAAGCAGCAAATTTATTAAAATTTCATGGCATGGCATGGCAACAAAATGTGGACAGACACATGTTTAAATCTAAAAGAAAGTCAATAATACATATAATTTTGAATAAATGTGGTGGTAGCCCTGTGAGAGAACCGTTGCATATTAATATAGAGATTGACGGTTCGAAGCCCTAGTGGTTCGAATTGCATGTGCCTACTTTAATTACAAAATTACGGACATTTGTAAATATTTAGTAACAAGATTGATTATTAACTGGTGGAGAAGGCTCACAACACTTGGAAAACTCGTAAAGTCTCCACCCGCATTGGACCAGCGTGAACCCTACCCTAATATCAAATTGAACGAATTTGAAAAAGTTTGACGCTAATGGATAAATTCAAAATTTTAGCATATCAAAGCGGGGTAAGAGTTGCTGCAGTGTAATTCACTTGTTTATACTTTTTTATTCAATCTATGGTCATTTTTATGATGTGGTCGCAAAATTCCACAATGTTAAAAGCGAATAAGTAATTTTATTATTAACGTCATATTTTTCATGAACCTATGTCAGGGACAGATAGATTGGCGCACACAGGTCAACGGAGGACGTGAAATATCACATTCATCTATCAGGCCACCTTTTGTGTCTATGCGATAGTAAATTATAAGAAATATTTTATAGTGGAAATATTTCACGTCTGCGGCAGAAATAATATCGTCTATTTCCTAAATTCATATTTCCAAGAACGCTTCACATAATGCTGTGATCCGTTCTAGCAATGAGTTATATTCATATGTAAAAAAGATTTTCACAAACGATGATCAGCGACAATTGCGACAGCATTTGACGCGTCCGTGTGTCGCGACACAAGTTTTCCTAAAAGGGTTTGTCCAGGGAAATACTACCACCTTACCTATTTCTGCCGCCAAACAATAATGAGAGCATTGCTACGTACCGGTTTCGAAGGGCAAGGGTGCTGGTGAAATTCCAGACACATGAGACTTGCCAACTTATGTCTCAAGGTGACGGGTGCAGTGGCATGGGCCCCTAAGATTTTTGCGATTTAAAGCTCTGATTGGTACAGGTGCTGCAACTGTTATGGACAGGCGGGTCGCTTACCACCAAGCACACGACTTGTTTATCCCGGCACTTGGTATCATAAAGGACAGGGTCGATACAATAACAATAATAATCATGTGGCAGGCAACCACTCAAATTACCGGGTCTCTAAGTAGGGAATTCCTTGTACTATCAGTACTCTGCGCCTGTAGAGTTTGCCAACTACCGTAGTTTAGGTGTATGCCTGCGGTAGCACCGACAAACTGTACTTCTTCGTCTACTTGAGGTGCCATTTCCTACCGGAGGTCGACTGTCATTAGGGCTATCTGCATTTTAGACCATGTCCGGAAATTCTTGAGCCACGAAGTACGCCTTCTTCCAGATGGTCGTTTTCCCTGGATTATTCCTTTTATAATTAGTCGGTCGTATTTGTCTTACGCATTATATGAACAAAGTTTCTGTAGCTTACGTTTTTTGACAGTAACAAACTGTACGGAAATAACTTAATAAGCCATATCAAGAAGCACCCAGCGCCCATAGACTCGGCGCTCACTGACGGGACGGGATTTTTAGGTGTTGAATAGTAATGTACCAATTTACCTTAAGATTATACCATTATAGTTGCAATTTCAATGATAATGATCGTGGCTGTAAAATAAAACTGCGATATGCTTCGGGTTGCCGAGACAGCAACCTCTGGAATGCTACGGCAGCCTTGGGGATGCTTCGGCAGCCTCTGCGATGCTTCGGCAGCCCTGGGGATGCTTCGGCAGCCCTGGGGATACTGCGGCATAATTGACATCAGTCTGCGTTTACATATAGGGGTGCCGAGGGATCCCTTGCCGAACCATTCCGTCAGTGGGCGTCGGGCCTTAGGTGTTTGCCTATCACCATAAATACGACCTAAGGCAACAGACGGACGGGGAGAAGGAATAAGGGTGTACCGTGGACAGTGGATGGAATTTCTGACTGCCGGTCAAGCAGATTCACAAGATCAATCTACTGAAGTTGGCAGGTATAAATTAAACTCGATTGCTGCCGAAAGACTGTTTTTAATAATAATTTACTAGGTATATAATTGCAGTTTAACATTTACATACATTAATACTAAATTGTCTCTATAATCTACACTTTTTTATTTTTTAATATCAAGTGATGGGACGAACAAGTCGTGCGCTTGACGGTAAGCTACACGCCTGTCCATAACAGGTGCAGTGTCACTCAGAGCTTTAAATCGCAAAGATCAGAGAGGCACTGCCACTGCGCTCGTTACCCAGAGACATAAGTTGATAAATCCCATGTGCCTGTAATTTCACCAGCACCCTTACCCTTCAAACCTGGAACGCAGTAATGCTAAGGTTACTGCTTGGCGGCAGAACTAGGTAAGGTGGCACTACTTCCCTGGACGAACTCTTTCACAAGGAGCTCTACTGCTACTAAACTTTCTTGTAGACTAGTTTTGGGCCGTTCATTTTTCTGAATTGTATGTTCAACCGTAGATAACATTCAATAATGTACCATGGCGAGTGCTTTTAAGGGCGAGTACTTTATCTCACCCTCCAATTTCCTCTTCAGAAACACGCGTGCTGGCCTGCGTAGTCACCGTTTTACAACTCTCTCTGTCGCACAGTCAACAATCGAACCTCCCTTCCTCCCTCCCATATATATTCCCTTCCTCTTGTGATATGGGGTCCTTGAAACGAGTTGTGAAGAAGCTTGTAGGCATGAGATGGCTAAGGCGGTGATTTTATCGACACTGCTCCTTCGTGTTTGAATTCCACTTTCCATTTAACATCAGCTCGAGTGGAGTCATCTGTTTGTCACCCAGAACACCCACACCAGAACCAATTTAGAAAATTTCATTTCCCGAATTGATCCTACCAGGAATCGAACCCGGGGCTCATCATCATCATCATCAGCTCCCAGAGTGCAAACCAATGCACCAACGAGATTGCCAACTTCCATTTCTATGTTAACTACATTTATGGATGTTTAGTAATAATACCTCTCGTTAATAAACAGGTGTTCTTCTGTATTTAAAATTACATTAATGAGTTTTTTCTATGTAATATGTAATGTATATTATACGCTCGTATCTTTGTTACTCGATTCTTTCCGGTACACCTATTTTCACATTGGAAAGGTAAAGTAATGCGAGGACTTTTTTGAGCCACATAACGAATAGCAAGTAACATTTACATTGTACCCCTTCAACCTTCAACTGCTGCCAAGAGACCCATTGCGCAGGTCACATTTTGTTTGGCCTCCAGTTTTGTAATAAAAATATTTTTCCAAACGATTAGACATGAACAACATTCAAATTTAATTTATAATGTGTAAGAAATAGAATAAAATCAATAATATCGTTTATTCTTAAAAATCGACAGAACATTTAGAAAACAGCTTTGAAAGCCTGTTTCAAGTCTTCAAGTAGGTCATCGGTGTCCTCCAAGCCGACACTTAGCCTCACGAGGGAATCGGTGATGCCGAGCTCGGCGCGCTGTTCCGCCGACACCGACGCGTGAGTCATTAGTGACCTGCAAATTATTTATTATATTATACACCATTACAATTAATAATACTTGTACATTTTATTCATGACGCGTGGACATTTCTCCCGCATTACATTTTTTACTTTTACATTACGTTTTTGCCTTAAGCCACAAATTCGCAACTGTGGTGCGTTCAGTGGGGCGGGGACACAAGTTTGAGCGAATGTACACGAAAACTTAGAC
The DNA here is from genome assembly GCF_003589595.1 of Hyposmocoma kahamanoa. Taxonomy (NCBI): domain Eukaryota; kingdom Metazoa; phylum Arthropoda; class Insecta; order Lepidoptera; family Cosmopterigidae; genus Hyposmocoma; species Hyposmocoma kahamanoa. The sequence continues at coordinate 655,246 of NW_020653854.1, read as the reverse complement.
GCCTTGCTGAACGCAACGCTTAGAGTATCACCATAGTATAATAATACGACTTATAGGGTAACTTCATACAAACGTGTTAGCGCGGCTTGTATGCACACATTCGCAAAACCTTGTATGTCGCAAAACACTCACGTTGCATAACGCGGATCGTCACACGCGCCATTCTTTATCGAATAGAAGCGTTTGTTCGATATTTAGAAAATAAAATTAAATATCAAACGTGTGGTTTTGTTTTTTTCAACCCTGTCCACGGGCTGATCTGGGATCAGGACCTGAATTTATAAGAAGTGTCGTCTACGTTACTTAATACAGGGATAGTTCATTAAAACAACGTTTGTTTACTTCACGTACGATACGTCCGCTAGTGTCGTAATGTGGGAACGACGGGCCGCAACGCAACGTATATTGTCTATTGTCTTTTGTACATTTTATCTATACACCACATAAGTTATCTGTGCTTGCACAGGTTATAATGCCCTTCCCGCACGAGAACACCGTGATAAACAATTCATTTTTTTTAATATGTTTACAACCTGACACAACTAAAATAATAATGTGACAACCCTATACTCCAAGCGAAGTGTAGGCATTGATACTTGTCTCATACTATGGTAATAACGCCGACATTACTAGAATCTTTATCCTGCAAAAACCTGCTGTTACGGCAATTCACAATCAGGGCGTCCAGGAGATAAATTTAAAGAAATTTACATTATTACATTTAGCGACACAGTACATTTATGAAAACGGAAGTAGTGATAGACATAACATTGATACGAGAAATAAAAATAAACTAGAAGTTCTTCACAGTCGTCTTTAGTATATTCTATAAATATATATAAAAATAAATAAATAAATAACATTCCGGTTGATATTTAAAATTTGTAACTTACGAAATTTCAAACAAAGTTATTAATTTATACAGCTTTTGTATACTTGGATGACAAAAATCCATGGTAGTAACTAGGTTTTTCAGATTGCTTCTATCTAATGATATTTGAAATTATACATTTGTACAAAATGTTTATTTACAAAGAGCAACCCTACAATTTCTTACTCATTATTCTCAGATGTCACGAATGTATAAGTCATTTATTCAATTTGATGGTTTTAAGATATTTTTTTTTTGTTAACTCTTCGTCCAGTATGATACTGTGAAACTAAAATCTTTTGAAAACTGAAATCGATGTAATAGTAATCGATTACGCACAATTGATTGCTGCTTGCTACACGCGATGGTGTTTCGAAACATTTCTCTTTATTTAAAATTGTAACATATAAGTGAGGCTAACACACGAACCAGCGTTAATTGCACCCCCTGGGACATAAGGGTTACACTGACCCTCTTTTGTTATAATCGGTCATGCAGAATGAAAACGACGTAGGCGTTTCCGTAATTTGGTTTACGATGTCATAAACGGAAATATTTATAACAAATTAAGGCTGTAATTACATGCTATCGGGGGAAATCAGGTAAAGAAGGCCCCGGGCACATCAAAGGGAAGTGGAAGCGACTTGTTGCAATGTTTCTTTGATATACGCATCCGTTCCTTTGTATAAGGTTTAGTAGAACCATTATGTTTATTATGATATGATTGCCTTAAAACAACATTACACGCGGATACGATATTGATAACGATATTGTAGAATAGACATATAATGTTTATTAATGATATTGATGTTGCTAATAGGACTTTTGGCATGGATTCACTTGATGGGCTGCATTTTTATGTTCCTACTCGATCAATGCGTCGCGTCGCATTCGTGGATTTACTATAATATCGCCATCAAATAACAACGTATCCTAGTAGTTAGCCATTATACGAGGGCCGCTATTACATTGATATCTGTTCTGGTTTTGATATATTTTCACGAAGTTAAAACAATTTTAAGAGTTTTCTCCCGCGTTTCAATATTATTTATGTAACTGCGCTTTCAAGTCAACTATATGTTTTTTTTTGTCTAGTTTGTAATGTTAAATAAATGTTACATTGAGTTTATTCAATATCACAATGTTTACTCATAATGTTTTCAAACCATGACATTCAATTATTATTTGTGAAATTACTCCACTAGTTTGTTATTGTTAATACAAAGATCGAACACGAGAAGAAAAATTCCTTCGATCCGGCTGGATTTGAACCAGCGCCTTTAGTACACCGTGGTTGATGCTCTCCCGACTGCGCTACGGAACGAACCAGCAAAACTTACGAATTTTTCTATGTATCTTTATTTTTGGTTTTTAACGGATTTTTTGCTATCTGTGAGAAATCTATGAAATAAATAAAATATGTCATAAGTAAATAAATATTAAACAACATCACATACGCTCTGATCCCAAAGTAAGTAGCAAAAGCACTTGTGTCATGGAAATCGGAAACAACGACGGTAACACAAACACCTAGACCCGAGACAATTAGAAAAGTTAGTTTCATACATTGACCTGCCAGGGAATCGAACCCTCAGAGATGGCGATGCCATGAAACCCATGTGGAAACCACGGAAATCGGCAAATAGCACCCCTCATGGAAGAATGGCATAAGAGAAATTACGTCAAACATGTTTATTGCTCCATTAGATACAGACAAATATAACCTATATCCTCTCCAATTGGAGAGAGGATGCAGGTTATATTTTTCTGTATCTAATCTCCAATTTGAGAGGATGTGGGTTATATTTTTCTGTATCTAATGGAACAATAAATATGTTTGAGGTAATTCCACTTATGCCATTGTTCCATGAGGGGTGCGAAATGTTATTTCGAGTAAGTGTGACTCGTGTATCTGTCATTGTACCATATCAATTACCGGACACTGGTCAACTGGAAAAAGAAGATATTCATTGGCCATTGCCTATTTTAATTTCATATTTATTTAAAAACAATCTTCCAATTACGTCTACCAGCTACATCTCCAAATAAAAAATATTGTTATATAAAATGTCTACTCACGGTAGTGAAGCCAAGCTTTCACATCCTCCTAGACTCTCAGCGAGTAGGAACAGTTTGAACTTCTGCAGTAGCTGTCTTGACTCCTTCAGCCCACCGGAGTGCTTGAAGCTGAATACGCCGGAGTGACCACTTGTTTGCTTCTGCGTCAAGGCATATTGCGGGTGGGTGGGGAGCCCTGGTCGAGAAAATTATAAGCAACGGGTTAACATTGGGCTTAGTAGCGAGCCTAGGGAGACTCCTATTTATTGTTTATTTAGCATTACCAAAGTATGGCAGTCAACACAAGGCACAGTGAGTTGATGAATAAGTTGAAAATAGATAATTCATTTTAAAGATGATATGTGTGATTAGCCAATCGCACACACCTTGAGGGAATCGACGTCGAAAATGGATACGTTTTGACAGTTCAGATTTAAGTTAAGCTAACAATCTCGGTGCTGGATGAGGAGGTCCGGGTTCGGTTTGAAATTGCTTTTTAGGCGTTCCGAGTGCTACCCACAGAATTGAAACAAATTGTATTACAAATAATCCCCTGAGTCATTGGCTTACACATTTATTATGTCATACGATAAAAAATTGTCCCATATTTTAAATCTGAAAATTGTTAAGCAGAATGTTTTATAACATTTTATTGTCGTGATGTTGTCGCGACACTTATGGCCCGAATAGCACGCATTTACTTTCATTGCTGCGATTATGATTCTAAGATTACGAAACGGTATATTTATGATTATGTTTGGCCAAATTGAGACATTAACCTAACCGGGAGATTAGCGTTTCATAAATGAAGTTCGAACATTATATACTTAAAAACATATCAAGATATTTTTAATCAGTCAATCAACCGAGTAACAATCAACAATCGATCAATATGAACCCCAGTATATGTTCCACTGATGGGCAAGGACCTCCTCTCAGGCGAGTGTTGAAGCCGTATAGTCCGTCAGTTTCAACATGATGTTTTCCTCCACCAAAAGCTATGGTACGAGTAAATTTCAAATTAAATTTTCACATACGCACATAAATTCCGAAAACCTTAGAGATGCGAGACCGGATTCGAACCAATAACATTCTGCTCGAGAGGCGATGGGTCAAACCATTCAATAACAAACCATTCAGTACCAATCAGGTTAGAGAAAAATAATGCACATTTTAGTAAGTAATAAAAGAAAATAAAGTAAGTAATCAGCATGGAGAAAAATAAAAGGGAATAGAAAGATATCTATCTTTCCTGTCCCCCTAATTTGAAAATAATTAAGTAAAACGTGCGTTTTTAGAAGGCTTTCAAAAGCAAACAATTACCACGAATCATCGTCTGAATTTATATTAATATAAATATACATAGTTAATTATAAAAGGTACAATATATATTATGCATAAGTTTTAAAATCAGATCGATTGTAGCCTTGATTTCAACAGGACAATCTTTCACTAAAGATAGGTATTATCCTTACCCGGATGTAAAACTTCAGTTACATTGGGATGTTTCTGGAGCCACTTAGCGATGGCCAGCGACGATTTCTTATGCTGTTCCATTCTAAGAGCCAATGTTTTTAAGCTTCGGTTGACCATGTAGCAGTCGTATGGAGAAGGGACCACTCCCAAAGCTGTAAATCAATAAAGTATTGTCAACTCATATACAGCCTAGTTCTGATCTCCTTTCTTCTTCAATTGATGAAAATAATTAATACTGCGAATGATAATGTAATGTGACGCATGTGTTTACTTTGAGTGTATTTAATATTACACATGAACACCAATTTTGAATAAATAATGATAAAGAAATGTTTGTCATGTTGCGGTACCTTACCAGGGTTCGTGTTTAGGTAGTGAAACATTTTAAATATGATATAATCTTCATATATAATAATCACATGATTGCAATAAATGTCTTACATATACTCACACATACAAAACACTACAAATTTACATTATAAAATTAAAACAGATAACACAAAAGCAGACAGGCTAAAAAAAGATTAAAAAGAAATGGAGAGTTCACTCTGCTGGCAATGGTTTCCAGTGTAGGATTGGAGCTGGCAAGCGGTCTGCAGAGCAGTGAGGCTGACTTGTTCCGCATAATGGCATAGAAGGGACCAGTACGCGTCTGTGCAATAATGCTAGATGCGCTGCAGAACCGTGGCAGCCTCAACAACATCCGAAGGCCATTGTTGCATTGTACTCGCAGGGCACTAGTGGTTTTAAACGTATAATTGGTCCAAAGACTGCACATATAGAAAACTTGGACATATATTTTAAGAAGCAAGATTCTTACTTGTTAACTACGGCGGCAATCATATTATATCTGACCGCCAGCGCCCTGCATTCTCTCTCAATATTCATAGTTGCTAAAGAATTTAAGAGCTTTGCTCTTGTCGGTAACGGCCTTCAAATGTCTCTACAGTAGCTTTTTTAGACTATTACGTAAATAAAACAAACATGATGAAACACTGAAGAAAGAAGAAATATCATACAAAGTGGCAATTTGAACTTTAGGGACGAAAACTCAATTTGACCGATCCATTTTAGCCTCGGGATAGGAATGAGTGTCTTTTGAATTGAACGGAACGATCTGTTTTTGTTTGAATCTTGTTTGCCTTAATGTATTGTAAAGGCATTGTACAGAGTGATTTTTTTTTAATGGGCTAGTAAGAGGAAATCCAAAACCTTTAAAAGATACAAATCTTTTTTGTGAAAACAATTTTGGCATAGTCAATTTTTTGGTCAAGTGTGAGTTGTCCATAAAAATGAACAAAATAGTTAAACAAAATAGTTGATCAAAATATTTTTAAGACTCAGTTTCATGAAGGGATTATTCCATTGTATGGGACGAAAAAAATCGGGTCAGCAGAATTTGGTCAAATTTCGTAAAAATTTTTTCATACACAATGAATACAATTTTAAGGATGACTTCATTGTATCGGAAGAAAAAAATAAGGACAGCAAAAGTTGGTCAAATTTAATAAATTAACCTAGATACGCCTGAAAAGCGTGAAAAATTGTTTCAGGCATACATCACATAACTTGCATTTATTTAGTTGAATATGTCTTAAAATATATTTTAAAAATCCAGAAAAAAAATTAAGTAGCAGTAGAGCTCCTTGTGAAAGAGTTCGTCCAGGGAAGTACTGCCAACTTGCGTGATTCTGCCGCCAAGCAGTAATGTGAACGTTACTGCGTTCCAATTTTGAAGAGTAAGAGCGCTGGTGAAATTACAAGCACATGGGACTTGTCAACTTATGTCTCAAGGTGACGGGTGCAGTGGCAGTGCACATAAGATATTTGCGATTTAAACCTCTGAATGGCACTGCAACTGTTATGAATAGACATATCGCTTACCACCAGACGCACGACTTGTTCCTCTCGCCAATTGGTATTATAAAAAAAAATATTTTTAATACTAAAATTATTTAAGGAACAATAATGCAATAAATCAAGATTAAACGACTAAAGTCAAAAATTTTGCAAACCATTCCGCAAGAACTTCAATTTCTCAGCCAATTCGTCGTCATTAACAACAGCGGCACCCATGATGATGTCAGTATGTCCGTTCATGTACTTGGTCAGCGAGTATACTACTACGTCTGCGCCGAAATCTAACGGCCGCTGCAGATAAGGGGTCAGGAAGGTGTTATCCACGATCACAATTATGTCTTTGTGAGTGTTAGCGACATTTTTTACCGCTGCTATATCGATCACTTTAAAGGATGGGTTGGTCGGACTTTCGAGCCATATCATCTGAAAGAGATGTTTCTGTCACTTTTGTTTCCTTGTTTAATTACAGGGCTTACACCACTGTGTGTTTCAAGCCATGTTCAGTTTGGATCTTCAATTATCTCGTAACTACCGCGGTTACTTAAGATGCATGACGGAAAAATGGAATCATACTTGTGAAGACGCTGGACATTTAATAAACTTATGTACAAATTGTTGAGCAATATACACTGTACGCAATTGAGGTCACGCATGATTTACTGACCCTTAACTGTTAAGTAAATTGAAATATTATTCAGTTTCCCTACAATTTCTTGCTTTAGAAGGTAGTGAAGGCGAACATCCTATTTGTAAACCTCCTCGCAGACTTACATAGTCCCCAAACTGTATCAGGCCAGCATAGTAAACTATAATGTATACTTTTCCTCAGGGGAAAACTTTTTTAAAACTTTTACTTTTCTTCAGGGGATACTCGAAGACATATTGAATTCTTAGGTTCCCGTTTGCTGGATATTGGAAATGAAACTATTTTTTTAATAAATCAAATAAATTAACTTTAGTGTATATATAAATTGTACATGGGGACAATTGGATAAAATAAAAAATAAGGATATATTATATCTAGACAATTTGAGGCATGACATAAGAAAAAGAAAAACAAGTATGAAATATAAAAATAAATGCAAAACTATTTAAACAACATTTTAGAAATGCCTAATTAAAATTCATTTCCAATTATATAATGATAATTAATGAAAACATTACCTCGTTGAAAAGTTAATAAATCGAAAGTGTCTCAATTCTTTTTGATTTGTTAGCTTGCATGAAATTGTATAGACTACAGTTCTTTGAATTTATTCTCGAAAATAACTAACATTTTAGAAATTACTTTTACTTTAAAATATTACAGACTCGGTTTCTTTGCAATTTTACTATACGTTCATCTGGTGACATTTTCGAATACTATACAATAGCATCGCGTGTTTACTGGGTACAATCTATCGATTAGTATTAAGAATCAAAATAAGCATCCGAATAAGCGGAGTTACGAGTGCGGACGTTACTTTGTACGAGATGGGGTATCTGTACTAGTATAATATTTTATTGTATTATCTGTGAAGTTAGATAAATGTTTGATGACCAATCCTATCTCAGTCAGTCGTGACCATCTAAAGAGCCCAAAACGTTGGTTTGTCTGAAAAAAACAAATATACCTACGCGGTTTAGATTCGAAAATATTGTTTCATTTCCGATTAATACAGATAGATAGTTTAGTTTTAGTTTTCACTTAACTATTGATTTTAATGCTTCAACTTGAAATCAAACGTATGATTTACAATAAGAAATATGCGCTAATCATTCGCATTTTAAAAAGCGTACTTACCCTCGTGTTGTTTTTAATTCCATTTTTCACGTTGTCAATGTTTGTGAAGTCAGCGAATGTGAGCTCGATGTCCATTTTTGCGCACAAGTTTCTGAAATATGTCGGTCGGATACGTGTTTAACGTTTGTATTCCGAACACAATGTTTATTTCATGCTGTCTTGAAGAGCCCAGCTAAACCACAATAAAACCTAATGTACAACGTTATCGAAACGATAGATATCGCTTCGTTTAAAAATAGACAATGGACGCTACTTGGATATCTAGAGAAAACCTATTGTTAGTATAAGAAAGACCGAACCTGAGTAGTCTATTAGTGCCTCCATACAAGTCATCGCAGGACAGAATATGGTCTCCGTGCTTGAGCAGAGAAACGAGCACAGTAGTGGCGCCGAGCCCCGAAGGAAAGGCCAATGCGTGTTTGCCACCATCCAGAGCTGCCAGCGCGTCCTGCAGCGAGTTGCGTGTTGGGTTCGCCGATCTGCCGTACACGAAACCCTAGAAATAATAAGTCATACATTTGCATGTTCCATCTTTAAGTACAGATTTATCTTGAAGTAAGATTAACTCGTATATGTAAGACTAATCTGAATTTGGGCCATAATCCATGAAACTGGCCCAATGTGGAATTCGGAACTTCCGATACCAAAAAGTTGAAAGAGAAAAGGAAAGAACAACAAAGAATATTTTATTGGAGGTACATAACATGCAATGTGTAGATACTGACGTCATTATCATTGGGACCTCGCTGCTTATATGTGGTAGAGGTGACGATGGGTACGACCGCCGGGGAAGAATACCACTTGCTCGGGTTATGACCTGCATGGATCGCCTTCGTCGCGAACCCTGCCTTCGGTGCTAGGAAGCCGTCTGCCATTCTGTAATATAATAATATAATCAATCACTCTGTAATGCTGTTTCTGTTTTACATTAGCGATCTCCCACGATCATAATTGTATATAATTTGCTACCGATACAACTTTTCTAATGAAATGCCAAAATAAAGTGACGTTTAAAACCGACATAAATAAAGCACTGAGAGACATAATAAGTTGGATGGACATCGATCTTTTAAATATTAATATAAATAAAGTCAAAACTAAAGTTATGACATTTAGATCTTATAACTCAAATTCCATACCGGTTAAAATTAATTACAACGCTGATACTGTAGGCGAAGTTGACACATTTAACTTTCTTCGGTTAACAATCGACAAGAATCTTAACACTTCGAGCAGATTTACATGAAGCTGAACAGATTTGTTGACACTCTACGAATACTAAGACACTCGAAACGCTGGGTTGACGGCCTATCACGGCTACGTTACGTACGTTCGTGCTCAACTACGGTTTTGTACTATGGGGCAACTCCGTAACCTCAGAAAGAGCTTTGTCGGATTATTTGCGGTACGTGTTTCGAAGATAGCTGCAAACCGTTGTTCAAAAAGCTAAACATGTTGCCTTGGCCGTGCATCTACATTAGGGATATCTACGTAATTGTCAATTCTCATCCTCAATATTTTAAAACACGTGGTGAAGTCATTCAAGTGCAAATTAGAGCAAACATTATGAATATATCAACCTCCCGTTGCCATAAAGTAATTTTATAAATTAAGCATAACTGCTTCAATACGTGTTTAATTATCTTCAACACATTACTAAATGTAATTAAAGTATTACAAGGACATACTTTTAAATTACAATTGACAAACTGGCTTTTGACACATTGCTTCTATAGTAATAAATAATACTTAGAATTAACAAATTCCATTGTACATTAATTTGAAACTATAGAGACCAAACATTAAATTCCATTAATATTTGCACATCTGCTTGCAGGTTGAATACAATGTAACTAATATTACTTCTTCAAAATAAACGTATTCTATTCTATTAATATGTCAATGATTTTTATATAATAATAACTTAGACTATAATAAGAATAATAAGCATAGGTCGTCTATACGGTCAACGTCAAAATAATTTATTTGTTCAGATTCACTAGCGAACATTTGTATTAAACAATAAGTAGGACCTGACTATGTACATTTACTCAAATATTTTATATGCCCGTAAAAATATACATAATTTCAATAAGAAAGAAGTTATTCATAATATTAACCCTAAATCTAAGTCCAAACTCATGATACCTCGATTTCGTTTAACCAAGTTAAACGACTCTTTTATGGGGAACTATATACGTTTTTACAATAAGATTCCGGAGCATATATTAAGATTATCATTTCCTAAGTTTAAAAACTACATTAAAAATATTTTGATTGAAAAGTCATATTACAAAATTGAAGACTACGTGTTAGATAAAGATGTATGGAAAGACGACATAGCTCCAGATTTCACACAAATTTGATTCAAAGTGTATTGTGCATTTAAGTTTATTTGAAAATCAGCAATCCCTAGAGTTTCTTGCTCGTTCTTCTCAAGGAGGTCAGCGTAGTGAACGAGCAGTAGCTTAAATGTGACGTTTACAAGTGTAAATTAATTTTACCTATGGAATAAATAAATGATTCTTTGATTGTTTGACCTTAATCAACAATATCTGTATATTTGACGAAAATCATCGCAATTTTAGGTTCGATGGGGGCTGAACATCGCCGTAAAACCATTTGAAAGTGTAACTTGAATTCACTTACAAGGCGTTTTTTATATTTGTGCACACTATTTCCTGAAAAATCATAAAACACAAACAATTTTTCAAATGATATTGTTAAATTTGTCTAATTTCTGAGAGAAACGCATATGAAAATATAATTGGTAAATAGCACTCAGTATGCACCGTTGTGCAAGTTTCACGAAGTCGAAGTCTAAGGCAGTAGTTTGCAATGTGCATAGAGCAAGCTGGTAGAATTTGTAAACTTAATAAACCCAACAGCCCGATGAACCCAGTTATTTTACAACGGTAGTTTGATGCCAGCTAAGACGTTCATTATTTTACCGATAGCAGTTTTGTTTAAAAACATTTTTTTTAATAGTTTTGCATTTTCTTCTTCATACTGTTCAATGTTCAATCGACAACCTATGTGGTGTGGCGTGGTGTGGAGTGGCTTGCGCACCTTTTTCATGGTGTCGTCATCTCCGAGGTCCCGGATTCGATCAATCGAGTCTGGGTGTCTGTGATAGGTAACGTCGTTGTTTCCGATTTCGATAACACAAGCTTTAGTTACTTACTTTGGGATCATAGCAACGTATATGATGTCGTCTAATATTTATTATTTATTTTTTAAATATAATTAGAGACTTAAATGTGGTACGGTTGCCACTAGATGGCATTAGTTGGATTTTCCATCGCGCTATTAGGTATCTATTTTGTCAACGCCACACTTGTTACTTTTCTGTTCATGTTTGTTAAATACTTTTCAGTATTGTTAAATACTTTTCTTGGAGCCAACGCGTAGTGCCACGAAGATTTTGTATACATGTTTGGTTAGGTAGTGTTTTTTTATTTATCTGTCTGGATTAAGAGTGTTTTTTTTATGTATTGTTTTTCTGACGCGGCTGACGTGGTCAAGAATGATTGACGCCCTAAATAAATAAAGAGTTAATAAAAAATAGTTCAGGCAAAGTAAAAATTTAATACCTTAGTTTTTCGCTCTTACCACATGGACATAAAGTTTTTGCTGATCGCCAGCCGCAAGCCGACTCCGCGTGAATAAGTGTGGTAGTTCCCTAAAATTAATGTAGTTCTAAAGATGCGTTAGCATAGCGCTTCTAACTTGTCATCTGAACCGGCTACAAGACTGTTTAAAAACCGTAATGAAATAGTACTTAATGAAACCAAATTAAATATTTACGCAATTTGCTTTTTAACCAATTAAAACTAACACGGCGCGCGTAATATTTTGTATGTTTAAACGGGAAATTGTAACGTAGTTTTTCGTATAATGATTTCGAACTGAAAATTAATCTTTCTAAAGATAAAGTAATGCCCGTATAGAGCAGACTACGACGAGCGTCTGTTACATTTCAAGTTAGAGACTTTGGAGACTCAGAGGCAAATTTTCGAGTAGCTTTTCTCTGTAAGGTTCCGCATAGTCAGCTACACACGCCCCGAATAATGTCTCAGGTTAATTTGGCGATACCCAAAAGGCTTCCCCATTATCTCGCGCGAAATATATTTTCGGCTCTAGTATCTCGTATATCTAATTTTGTCCAATTTATTGAGGCATGAGAACTTTCAATAATATAGAGCAGTTATCATATTAAAGACGAATGTGGCTCGTAACTGCCCTTAAGGGGAAGTCTTAGGAGTTTTGTTAAATAATTATATAGTACTAATTGTAACCCTTTAGATAGTAGTTTTTGTTTTTTTCTCTTATATTATTTTCATTTTCTATTTTCTGTTATATTATTTTTTCATTTTTTCTTGCATAATTACTATTATACGCCAGTAATAGTATAACAACATACAGTATAAAAATGTATATGACAAAACAGTGTAAGTTTTCTGTTTGTATCGAAGTTGTATAAATAAATGAATATTAGAACTGCGTCTTGAAGGCGTTGGCGTCCATGTGATGACTTATAGCACTTGAAAACGTCACATCGTGCATTACGGATTCCCATGGGGCGAATTCTCACGTAATCGTTCATGTAATTAATTAACTCCGTAAACGATCAGAAGTTTGCGTCCGTAAACATAAGCGGAAGAGAACAGGAACGTTCATCGGCAGACTTACTAAAATACTGGCCACTGTTGCTCGATTCCGAGCATACTTGCATGCGACTACGAAGATTGTTAATGATGGATGATACACGTAACGACCGTATCCTGTGACTTGATATTCAAAATTTATTTACAAAGAGCAACCCCTAAAGTTTCTAGCTCATTCTCCTCAATGGAATCTGCCTAACGAATGAGCAGTAGAATTTAATCAATTTGATGATTTCAAGTGTAATTTGCTTACCTGTGATATAAAGATTATTTGAGTTTCACTCGTCGAAACGGTAGTCGCAAAGGATCTAATTTAATCTAGAGTTCCTTCGGAAAACCCTTTGGAACAAAGTATATTAACATATTTCTTGTAAATTAAATTGGACGAAAGCTACATCTATTCCTAGAGGCATAAAGTGAACTAGCAATGGCAACTACAGATTGTAACGTAGATCCCTGGATGTGAGATCTTGTAAATAATCGCATAATAAACTTTACTTATAGCTCCGAAAAATAGTTTTATTTCCTTTGTGTAACAATCACGAAAACCTAAGAATTAATATTTGCACATCGCGTTCATATTTCTTATTTTATGCATTGATATGGCGCTTACAGTTTATTAGCAGTGGAGCTCCTTGTGCAAGAGTTCGGTCAGGAAGTACTGTTACTTTACCTATTTCTGCCTTCAAGCACTAATGCGAGCATTACTGCGTTCCGGTTTGAAGGGTAAGGGTGCTGGTGAAATTACAGGCTCATGGGACTTGTCAACTTATGTCTCAGGGTGACGGGCGCAGTGGCAGTGCCCCTCAGATATTTGCGATTTGAAAGCTCTCAGCGGTCGCTTACCATCAGGTGCACCAGTTGTTCGTTCCGTCACTTGGTTTTGTAAAAAAAAATAGTTCGGATTGCTGATCATTTCAACATATTTTTAGCCTATCAGAGTTATACGCATTGTTTTACAGTTAAATTCACGTCACGATTTTACAAATTATTTTATTTCATAGAACATATTGTGTAAATACAAGTTTGTTTCTAAATTAAAAGTAATGCGACTCTATTATACTAAATTTTTAATAGCACACTCCTTGAACCTTGCATAAAAAATGGAATACGTTTCACACATACCTGTCCTGTAGCAAAACGTCACTTTAAATGAAATAATAACTGCGTAATCGTGGTTTTGCCATATCTCATTAATCTAATCTGTGAGTTGATAATAACGATTATATAATTATTTCTTATCTTTACTTCTGAGTTGATTTGCGTTAGATTATTTTCGCGTGACAAAGTTTATGCAGGTGTGGTGCTATTTTAAGAACATTGGATTTATAATGTACTCGTTAGATATTAAGTGCACACTCTATTTTGACAATGATAAAAACTATTGGGGCCACTAAAATTGCTTGAGAAATGTTGGCTATGTTTTACAAGTTTACCAATTAAATTCAAATATATCTTTATTTCGTGAATTGACACTTTGAAGTGTAATTTACTTGCCCGTGGGTAAGCAAATTGCACTTGAAAGTGTCATGTTGATTAGAGACTCATTCGTAAGGCGGATTCCCCAAAGACGAATTTGTAAGAAACTGTTGGTTGGGGTTGCTCTTTGTAAATAAACATTTGTTCACATTTATTTTTTTAATTGTGTATTAATGTAATAATATATATAGAAACAGACTAAATAATATAGACAGCTGCAACCTACAATATAAAATTTTTGTTTCACTGTAGTTTTAAACTTGGTAAATTTTGAATAATAACCGGAATCTTTTATACAAGCATGTACACGTCCAATTACATATATTTGTGATTTTGCAAAATAACGGTCAATTTTTTTTTCTTTTTTCTCTTATTAAAATTATGTCTAAAACTATTTTTCATGAAAAAAGTATGACTCTTCTTGACATAAACTACATTTTCATAATATGTTTCTTTAAATTTATTACTCGGAGATACTCTGGGTTTTAAATTTCTCTAACAGTTTGTAAATTGCAAGACAAAACGCTATTAATGTTGGCAGCGTTGCTGCAATACAATTCCGTATTTCATTAACTGGTGCAGTAAACCAATCTAGTGGCTTCTACGTCTGAAAGTTTTCATATTTTTTAATAACGTACACAGCAGTGCTAAGCCGTTTCAACAATTTATTTATAGACCCCTTTGCGATTTTGCTTTTAAAGTTATACCTAAAAATAGAACCGTATCTGCAAGATTAAATTTTCCATTCTTTTGGCGGATTTCCAGATAAACCAAAGGATTTAAACCGCGTATATTTGTTTTTTCAAATAACTTCGTCCCTTTTATAGGTCCCATGGTCAAGGTTGACTCCAGTCGGGTCAGTCCGTTGTGACCACGGGACTGTAAAAAATCTGAAATGTTGCTTTGTTTGAAAAAACATATATACGCGACTTACATCCGAAAAAATAATTTTATTTCCATTGTGTAGGAATCGCGAAAGCTTAAGAAATCTGTATTATTTATTTAAACTAACCTTATTATTATCCAGACGTCGTCCTTGTGTACACAGAAATACCAAGAGTGTTATCTGCACAATTTGAAGTCGTATTTATGTACCTCGGCCAATTACTCGTTAGTTCTGTCTCATTCATTCATCCACTCTTGGAAAAAATGGCGCGATAAACATACATATTTATATAAATAAACAATATATTATACCTAAATATGAGTGTCGGGTTCATAGACCACATGTCGGGTTGTTTCGCGTGCGCGACCCGCCAAATACTGAGTGGAGACCATTTTGGGCTTACATGTTTAGTCGTTCAACTTTATATTTGTTGTCCGAAAAGTGGACTGAACTAAATATAATCAAGTTCTTACCTTATCGAAATTTCTTCACATTGGAAATGTTTTTTTTTTTCAGATCTGTATCGCGCATATTTGTTTTTTAGAACAAATCAAACTTTCGGAAGTTTCACGAATTCTATGGTCAGTGCCATACATGTATATGTCTGCCAGAGATGGGCACTGGGTTAAAACCCAATCAATTTGTGCGGTTTCGAACCGGGTTTTTCACTCAAAGCGGGTTTAACCCATTTCTGCCCAAGATCGTTGTTCAGAAACGGCGAATACGAAATCTGTTTTAATTCCACACTTATTATAAATTTCGATATAGTTTGATGTTTTAGATGAAAAAGGGGCAACCTCACACAATACCCACCTAGTAAATCCTGTGGATTCTCACTATTAAGGATGCACATTATGATTCGATTTTTATGAAAATCAATTCATGTTTATACGATATAACGATTTTTTTTAACCATTTTCAAGCGAATCGAGTCAATTAGAAAAGCGAACCGATTCGTCTACATCAGAAAGCTCATTCAATTTGAACAAAATTCGATTTTGGTACAAAAAATATTTCGTGGTTTATTAACCACAAAAACTATTGTTTTTGCCCTCGATTTAGGGCGTTAATGGGTTTTAACTCGATTTAGTCCCGGCGTTAACAAAGCGCTCTCTATTAAAGCGCATTAACAAACTCTCTTATCACAACCAGTTAACCAGTTATGTCTAATACTTAAGAGGGAGCATGCCAAAAAAGTTTTGACGTTGGCTCCGCCCAAATTTGTGAAACAAATATATGCCTGAAGTTCGCGTGACATGCGACAGGAGATGTTGAATTTTGCGCATTAAAAGTACCAAATTCTTTTTAGCGGAATAACTCTAAAACTAAAGGGATTTAAAAAAATCTGTAGTGACAGTTCTCGATCGTGCATAAATATAATTAATTATCTAATTTTTGTCCTAATGACCTGTAGCATTTCGAGGATGAATCGAAAAAATGTGAAAATTAGAGGTCATTTCGTGATTTTTATCTAACGAGGAAAATTTATTGTTTTATTTTTCTGATTAATGTCTATGCTTGAATATATCGTGTAGTTACTCATACAATATTTTATTTTTAACTTTAAAGTGGATATACCCCTCTAAAATCAAATCGAAGATTAGGAATTTTTCCTCTGCTCCCTCTTAATGTGTTATACGAGTATCTTTGAGTACCTGAGTCTGCATTAATATACATATAGTCCGAAATGTTGGTTTATTTGAAAAAAAAACAGACATATGTGATTTATATATAAATGACGCACATACTCATAGCGTCCCACTAGGGAAGCCCTGTGTTGCGGGACATTGACAACCACACGCATAGACCACCACAAATTACTCCCAAACTCGGGAGAGAAATACATGTAGGTCATACAAATATTTCTTGCGGTCCCAGAATCGAACCCGGAACCTCTGCGTGACAGACCAGCATGGTAACAGTTCGGCCACGGAGGCGGTTAATGAAAAAAATATGAATAATAAAACTTATTAAGTTATGAAAAAAAATTTATTTGTCTGAAACTTGGAAACCTGTAACTATTTTATATTTCTATTCCTGTTGTTAATGTTGTTGATTTTCCATGAATAAATATGTAAATATTTCATTTACACTAAAAATATTCTTCTTTCTTAATTTCCATTTGCTATGCATGATATCAATATGTTTGTGTTTAGTACAAACATTCATTATAGCAGTCACCTACGAGTCAAGACACGTAGATAATGGGGTGCATTGATGAGTTTTTATCTTAACATTTGTTTTCACTACAAATGTTCTGTTTACAATCCATTATAATTAAGAAGATGATATTAAAATCCGGTTAAATACTACTTTGTTATTTCATTATAAATAATAGATATACAGGTGTCGATGACACATTTTGTAGATAATATACTATCTATATTGTTTATAAATAAAATATTTTTGGTACATTGCAACCGTAAGGTCATGTGTATCAATTGAATAACAAAATAGCATGAAGGATAATTGAGAATTCAAGTCGAAAAATAAACAAAATGACAAAAACGAAATGCAAAAAGAGGTTTGACGTAAAAAACTAAGTGAACGTCGCTCTCGTTTTGACAAAAGTGCCGCCACCGCCGCCGCCGTCGAGGACCCTCCACACCCTGATTGCGATTCGTCGACTGCGAGGGGTCAGTGCTCAATCATGTAATACTTACAGTACATTTAGGTAACCAAGCGTTATCAAATAATCGTAAAATTAATATTCTGTATTTTCTTTTTTTATAGACAACGTAGTAGCTGTGGGCAAGTCCAATAGGGCTAGCACGGCAGGGTGACTTGCGCGAGAGCGAGATCTCTATGCGAGAACGAGATGGGCAGTGGGTTAAAATCAATCAACCCGCCCGGGTTTTAACAGGGTTTTTACTCAAAGTGCCGGGCATTAATCCACATCTTCAATCCTTCGATTCTCACTTCACTAGGAAGCACATTACGATTTTTACGAAAATCGATTCAAGTGCGTACAATCTAACGATTTTTTTGTATCAATTCATAGAATGAATGAATGAATGCGGTTTTCAAACGAACCGAAAAGCGAAAGGCAAATCGATCGATCAGAAAGCAATAAACATTTTGTAATAATATCATTAAATTTGAACTAAACTCACTTTACGGCAAATATTTCTTAATAGTTTTTGCCGTCGATTTCGGGAATTAATGGATTTTAACCCGATAGTAACAAAGTAACGGGTTTAAACCCGGGCGTTTGCCCATCTCTGTACGAGAACAGCATTACGAAATGTCATGTCACGAAAGTCGTGCCCTGCCGTGCTAGCCCTACAGGGAAGTATTGCCACTGCACCTTTTATAAGCAATACTGCGTTCCGGTTTCGAAGGGTAAGGTTGCTGGTAAAACTATAGACACATGGGGCTTCTTAGGGTGCCGGGCGCAGTAACAGTGCCCTTCAGATCAGATATTTGCGATTTAAAGCTGTAATTGACGCTGCAATTGGTATAGTTATTATCATGAGAAACGAGGAAGAAACCAAAGATTGTTTTAGAGATTTCTTGAAAGCATTACTGCTTAACAAAATTGTTTTATCAACACCATAAGTTTAATACTCAATTTAAAATGTTGTTCAGTACAATGTAGATGTTTAGTTACGACTTCCGTGCTATCAACATTATCGGTATCATTTGATAGATAGCTTTCATTATATTATTGATAAGTGGCAATTAAGAACTAGTTCCTTGCATTGTTTTCCGTAAAAAAAGTGGAATAGTAGGAGAAGATAAACTGATAAATAATTATGTTACTTACCTACTTTTCGTTCTTTAGTTTTGGGTTGTGTTTCTCTTCTCATCTTGGTTTATTTGCAATTATTCTGTAATTTGTATATATTTACATTGCGTACACAATCAGTGTACGCTACAGTACAAAGATATGTCAATAAGTTTGCGGTGGTATCACGAAAAAGGTTAGTGGACAAGACGTCGAGATCAGTGTTTGCAATAACCAGAACACCATACGATAATCATTGACAATGAGGAACATATTAATCTATTCTGCAGTAAGGGAAGGTGAATTGATTGATTGACATGGTTGATATTATCGAGTTCTTAGGTTTTCGCTATTGTTACGAACTGGAAAGGAAACCATTTTTTCGGATGTAAATCGCGTATGAAACAAACGTTTCATGCCCGTCACTGGTCTGACTGAGAAGGTAAAATCAACAACTAGTTATGTCTTCATGTTAGTGTAAACCCCCCTATTCTGAACTACAGTTACAAAAGCTTTGATTTAGCAAAAATTATTCCAATTTTATATGATTTGCGAAATATTTTTTTTATCAATATGAGTTTTACTTAAATTTCTTAAATAAAAGGAAATTAGAATAAAAAAGTAAATGTTGGTTTCTTTGAAAAAAAAAAACCTTGAATTAATAATAGAAATAACCACGAGTAGTGATCATGTATTGAAGGCTTCCGATAAATCCGTCGAGAAAAGTTTCACCAATCGTGTTTTTGTTTTACCATTAAGTTGTATAGTAATTGTCACTAGTAAAGATCAAGTTGTTGCAGATACAAACAAGTCGTATATTCTCTTAAGAATGTCAACTGCGGCCGACTCTTGCAGTTAACCCTCGACTGCGTCATGCTTGCACCCGTGCAGTCCATCTGTTGGCAGCCTTAAAATGCAAATTAATTTGTTTACGTCTAAAATGAAGAAAAAGATGACGCTTCGTCATCATTTTCTAACGCAATAACATCGTCCTTGTTTTGAAAGCACAGCAAATAATTACTACGTACGGTTATAAGATTATGGTATTGTTATAAATGGAATCTAATTAATAATGATAAACTTAACAACCACAGACCATATAATTTCTTTCTTATGTGTTAACAACGCTTATAGAGTAATTCTTAGGTTTCTTCATGCATCCAGTATCTGCACGAAGAATTAATATTTGATTTAGTATTTTTTTTTGTTTAAATAATTTGCGGCATCACTCAGAACCCGCTTTCGACTCTTGAGGGAGAGGAAAATGATGCGTCATCATTCGCTTCGCTGCGTCATCACCATCCACAACGTCATCATCACTTGCAGTTTATCGCCTCAGTGGCAGCCGCGTTCGTTAATGGAAACAATGTTTCAACTTTGAATTTCTATTACGGTTTATTCGTATCTTTACAATTCTTTCAAACAATTAATATTTATTATGACCGTTGTAATACTTTATTCGTAGAATACGTGAATCTATTTCTCGAATTGTTCGTCACTTAGTGCAATTAAAACTAAATTAGTTTTTGTCGTACTTAATTTAAATAAATACCATGTAAACAATAATGTAGTAGTAATAATAATTAATAATATAGTATTTTCATACACACAAATAACCAATAATAAACAATCGTTACAATAACCACAATAAAACATTACGTACAAATTTTTATTCTATTTTCATTTTTATTCATTTTAAGTCATGCTAATGTGTCAAAGAGACTTCTAAAACAAAAAGCTCTTACATTTCATAATCATGTCTAGGAAACCCAAGGGCCTGCGGTTACGTCGCCCAATGTATTAGCATAGCAATACAAAGGGGGAACGCTGACAGCATCTTGGGCACTTTGCCGCGGGAACAAATTTTATTATATAATTTATTTATAATTTTAATTTCTAGTATTTAAGCCTTTATTGTACCAACGTATTTTAAATTATTGTCTAATAAAAAAAAATATTATCAGAAAGAATGACTCATTTGTGAAGTGAGATCCCAAATTAACAAGTTGACGTAGGTACGAATAAATAAAAACAGTTGAATACGAATTCAACTGTTTTTTAATCGATAATGAAACCAGAAGACACCAGTGGTGAACTACGGGACCCTAAACACGACAAAACTTCGCTGGATAAAAATTACGATTAGGCAAAATTATCGTTTATCTACGGGAAATTCAGTTTCATTCGATTGCTATTAGAGATTTTTTGTAGCAGTAGGGGTTGTGAAAGAGTTCGTCCAGGGTAAGTTCCTCCGAGCAGCATTACTGTGTTCCGGTTTGGAAGGGTAAGGGTGCTGGTGAAATTACATGCACATAGGATTTGTCAAGTTACGTCTCAGGGTGAAAAAACAAAAACCCGGTCGAAATTATTTCATACACCGATTACGAAATATTGTAACAACATAAGTCGTAAATTATCCTTTTCAAACCTTAGCAAATCATAATTGTTAATATCCATTGATAAGTTCACCTGAAAAAATTGACGTTTATTTGTTGTATTTTTGTGTAGCCGGCAAAGCTCAAATATAAGAACTTTTCCTTATGCTCAAATATAATAATAAATTGCATCGATGCAATCGCCTATAAATCCCAAGTGTAACGATGCAATCGCGCGTTTGTATCGCCGCAGTTGCGCGTTTACATCGACGCAATCGCCTATAAGTCGCCGTGTGTAACTACTCTTACGTCAATGGGATTTAATCAGCAGGTAAATTTAATTCCGTGAAAGATTTGAGACGTGTATATTACGTTCGTTACGGTGTGCACCTCGCAGAGGTTTACTTCACAATTCTCTAGTCGAAAGAACGTGACCAAGTGCGGGGTACACACGAATAGTAATGATGGTTTTCTCGTTACGTAAAAAGAAAATCTTTGTGACCTTTCTGTATCTAGGTATCTATAGCTCAGTTGTATATAGTTGTCTTTGTTATTCATCATTCTGCTTTATTCCATTACTTGGCACAGTATGTTTTCGCCAACCCTTCGTTTCTATTAACCGTTATTCCCGTCGTTCACTCGCTTCTCACAAATGTAATCTTTCATAGTCAATTTATACTGTTTTCTTATTTTCAGTTGCTTGACAGTTAAATTGGTTCTTAACCGATTTACTTACTTCAAATATATTTAATATTTCATCGTTAGAATTGATTTCAAATTTTAATTTGCTTGAGGCCGCTAAAAACGAACGTAAATGAGTAATGCTGAGGATTGTCGAGATTACGGTTTGACATACGCGTAATCTTTTTCGGCCGGGCGGCAACTCGGCGGCAACTCGGCACAACGGGCGCTCGGCCCGGCCCCAATTAAGTTAATCTCACGAATTTTCTGTATCCACATTTGCCGTAGAATACTTTGAGTAATTTGGCCTTAGGTGTGTTTTATACTGAATAAAACATGCTGGATGCGGTACCTAAAGCAGTCAAGTACACCAGAACTCACTTTTAATTTAATAACATTACAACGTTCTTTTATACTTGTGTATCTAATGAAAATATTTACAGGCTTCTTCCATTCAAAGATATGTTTTTTATAGACGATTTTTTACGATATCTAATGACGGGATGAACGAATTGTAAGTGACACGCCTATCTTTAATAGCTGCTGTGACACTATAGTTGCAGTGCTACAAATCGTAAAGATCTGAAGGGCACTGCCATTGCGCCCGTCACACTGAGACATAAGTTGACAAGCTTAGAATAATAACGCATAGAATGATAGTTTCATATCAAACGAACTGTCACAAGTGAGGCAAAAATCAAATTCATGTGGGCTAGTTTTAGTAGTAGGTTAATTTTCGGTTTTAGTGAATATTTATATAAAAATACAAGTTGAAACGCGTTACTTCCTTGTGGAATGTGATGTTAGTATCTATTTTATGTTTGTCTGACGTATTTTTACACTCATTTACCGCACATTTCGTCATTTTTAGCTAAAATTCTTGTTCTGTTCGCGGTGCAAGTTGACCTTGAGCACTGAAGGCCCGCCCGCTCGTGTAGGCCCATTGGGCGCGCTTCAATTTGCCTCACTTAGCGTGTGCGGACTAGGTTTCTACGCGTTATTATTCTAAGTTGACAAGTCCCGTGCGCCTGTGCTTGCACCAGCACGCTTACCCTTCAAAACCGGAACGCAGTGATGTTCACATTACTGCTTGGCGGCAGAAATAGGTATGGTGGCAGTATTTCCCTGGATGAACTCTTTCACAAGGAGCTCTTCTGCTACTAAACGATGTTTTCCCATCGTTAGCGAGAGGCATTGTTATTCACAAGTGTATGTACCTTAAAATCACAGTCACAGAGTCATGTGCACGTCATATTTGACTTTTATGATTTAAAATGAACTTTCTCTTAAGACTTTCTCTCACTCTCTTTCAAACAACTCTGAAAAACAAAACAATTTGCTTCGACCTCAATTCTAATATCAGTCGAGATAAAGTTTTATTCGAAATGAAATGTCAACAGCAAACAATTTCGACAAATTTCACACGTTGCTTGATATCGAACGATATGATAATTGGGGCCGACTAGTTTGTCTATGAATTAAAAAAACTACGGTTTCGTGACATGCGTGAAAAAAGTTTTTATATACCGCCATTTCGCCAGTCGTATCGTAACATGCGGTTCTTGGGCACATCGTAGAGAGCTTGTAATATGTGTGTAGATAAAGTAGGCATAATTAGGCATTATGAAATGAATGAAATGAAATGAAATGAAATGAAATCTTTTATTTCAGGCAATGAAATGCCCATAGACAAAGTGTTAGTAAACAATTAAAACTTAGACTATTTTTAGTACATACAGCACAAATTAACCTAACCTTATTTTATATACAAAAGAACCGATTTGATTTGCCCAATCCAATACCATAGGATTGGGCAATCAAATCTGCCTGCAATCGTTTTCAGGATGCTGTTGGGACTCTTTCTGACACGAGTCAAGAGGGAGACGATCTTTTTCCTCATCAGTGCATGAAAGCCATCTGTATGCGCCTCGGCAAACATGCCTGACGCACTGCACCATCGTGGCAGCCCCAACAGCATCCTGAACGCGTTGTTGTACTGTACGCGTAGGGCGTTATATGCTCGCTTTGTGTACTTGACCCACAGGCCGCTCGTGTAAAAAGATTGACTGTATGCCTTAAATAACACGATTTTTAAGTCAAACACTCGTGTGACGTTTCATAAACTCGCACTCGTATTTTAATACATTTCATTACGTACATAAACTACTATTATGAAATAACCTTCAATACAAGTACTTCTAATTACAACATACAACTACAGTATTTTTGTATCGTTACCATGTCGTTACGTATTGTCAGTGTTTAATGTTATATAAATAATTGGTCAATTAAATAACTTTAATTTAATGTTATGGTTATTTAATTAGTAGAGTATGATTTAAGTTCCGGAAAGAATAACTCGCGGCCTCTATCGGCAAACGCTACAAACACCCTGAGACCTAAAGTTGACAAGTCCCGTGTGCTTGTAGTTTTACCAGCACTCTTCAAAACGCGTTAATGGTTATATTAACTGCTTGGCGGCATAGTTATGTGACAGTACTTCCTCTAATGAACTCATTTGCAAGGATATCTACTGCTACTAACATTTAGCTTATTATTTAGTACATCATTTCGATTATTGAATGTTATTAACAATGCAGGTAATGGAATTTCATTACCGTGGCGGTTGATGCAAGCAGCCGGCACACAACTGACGACGGCCGGAAGTTATAACCGTGTTAAGTTGGTTGAAGACCGTAAACTCACGTTATGACTAGAGATCCTCGCTAACTATTTAACTGTTCTAACTACTGATGTAAAATGGATTTTAGTCTCGCTAACTTCAATAGAAACATGTAAGCATTACTTGTACAATAAATTTGCATGCTAAATCCCAAAATCTTTTATCGTATTAGCTTTGAAAATAGATATTTTAAATTCGATTTAGTAAATTATGGCAAACGTGATGTAACTTACCTGGTAATGTGAAATATGTAGAGCCCGAATAGTCGCAGCTTTGTAGAAAGGGCGAAAGCGCCATTACGAAAAATTTGCAAGGGAGCATTTTTTTGTGATAATAAGTGACCGGACGACCAAGTCTTGCACCTGAGTCAAGCGACACGCCATTACAGTCCACTCAGAGCTTGAAATCGCAAAGATCTGAGGTACACTGCCAATGCGCCTGTCAAGTCCCATGCCTGTCATTACATTACGGTACGGTGGCTATATTTATCTGGACCAATTGCGTCACACTGAGCTCTACTGCTATTAAAATGGATGGCGACCATATAATTCGTTGACTTCATACTTAAATTGTAATATTGAGACCTTGATAATATTATTATTATTCTTTTCTTCCAACCGAAGACTACAAACAAAGTTTACATAATCCAAAAAGTTTGCGGAAAATACATAAAAGATAGGATGCTTATATGCTATGTATTTAGTGAAGAATAAATCAGTCTCCTGGAATTAAAGCGGGGCGGGGATAAATTCACTCAACGGCAAAGAGTTTTGACTCGGTCTCTTAATCTCAATCAATTTGCCTTAATTCGATCGCTCTCAGTCGACGCCACGCGGCTCTTGAATGGCGCCAATAAAACACGCTAGGCGGTGCTAGCGTGTTGCGATCACCAAATTAGATAAATCGTTTACGCTAAATAAGCACATTTAATGGGATGTGACGAATTCTAAGTTACAGAAATATCAAGCGATAACACTATTGGGTATTTAAATAATTGTGCACAATTTGAAACATTTTTAATTTAATCACCTCAATGATTGAATAGTCAACAACGCAGTACATTATCAGTAGTAGCAGTACAATATCGCAGATTTTTATTTTTTCAAAGTAAACAAACTTAAATTTGTATTGAATTGATATTTAATTATTTTTTGTGAAATTACTCCACTAGCTTGTTATAATCATTAATACAAAGATCCAAGACTTAGAAAAAATTCCTTCGATCCGGCCGTATTCGAACCGACGCCACGGAACGAAGCAGCGGACCTCACGAATTTTTCTGTGCTTGTGGTCGGATCTTTGTACTTGGTTTTTTAACGACTTTTCAGCCGTCGTATGGGCACGGTTTGCTAGAAGATGTTCGTTGGAATCCGGCCGAGTCGAAGCAATTTTTTCTAAGTGTTCGATCGTTGTATTAATAATTATACTAAACTAACTTGTCAAATTTTGATATTAAAATTTTTTTTCGAGTCATTATGTATAACAAATTACGTGTATTTGTTTATTCACACAAAACAAACGTATCATGCCCTTTATCGTGTTCCATAGTCACGGTTGACTGATGCAGATGATCTAGATCCGAAAATAATTTTATTTCCAATGTCTACCACTCCCAAAAATTGTAAGAATTCGACCAGTTAGATTTGTTATTATTACGTTTAAAAAAACTGATATTTATTTAATTAAGATAATATAACAGGTAAGGTAAAAAGGACAATAAAAGCTTAACCACTAGTGTGTCGGCACATGTGGCGTCCCACACCAGTGCCCGGCCCATACTCCAATGGATGAGAGTCATTCCGTCCGGGCGTTTGCCATCGATTCGCGACGATGAAGATAGAGACTTATTACGTTTTATAAAATTGATGGATTGTATGAATATAATATATACATTTATTTATTAAGTGTGTACATAAAATTGTGAAAACTTTGTTTACCGAAAAGCGAATCGCAGTGATCCAAAATGCATTCTTGTAGCGTATTTGTAATCTGTCTATCGCACAGAAATTAATTCATTTGATTTAGGATCCAGACTTCTAAGTTTATAAAAATAAATAACTGTGATTCAACAGATTATTGTTCTTCACGTCTGAAGTTATTTATGAAAGGATCCACAAACCATGACACAATTGAACCTCTAAACATATTCTTATATAACTTTCGTATTTTTGTGAAATGTACATATATGAAATAAAATTAAAAGTCCAAATGTTCATTCACGGCGTTGTAGTTAGGCAGACAATACGTTACAAATTCCGACGAATTCTCATTTTCGATAAACACTTGACAATTAACTTCAAATCCACACTTGTGAACGGAATCGCACAACGGTGGTCTGACGCGGAAGTTTATGAACAGGCTAGCCTTCGCCACAGTCACGTGGTACGAATTAAAAGAACTCTTTCGTAAGTTGGTTATACCTTCGTCGATTAATTTTGTAAAAACTTCCGAATTAAGTATCTCCTCTGAAACGAATTTTTCAGCACCTTGCGGTAGAGGTGCCTGTGAACAATTTCAAAATATTAATGGAGCAACGTATTTTCGTAACACAGTGTAAATAACATACACTAGGTTGTTATCGTATCGATAAGAGTATGCCGCCTTAAAGAGCCGGCTCTAGTGCCGACTGAAGGACATGTTTACTGTCGTAGATAGCAAACAACTTGAAAGGATTTGACGATCGGCGTAAGGTACGTCGTCGTTTTGGAGGGGCTTTTTCCGGGCACCCCTATGGTAATATAATAATGTAATAAATATGAATACAATCTGTGGTACTCACGGCCACATAGCGTCCAATGTTCTTTAAAAGAATAAGCTTAATAATAAAAAAAATGCGATGCATAATTTTGTTCACTTGGTAAGTAATTGCAAAGGAATAACATAATGTTAAATTCTTTATGATGATTGGTTATGTTATCAACATTTTGTTAACCATTAGAATTAATTAAACAAAACTGCGTATGAAACGCTGCACAATTGCTTGTTTTTTTAATAACACTTATTAATGTGAACTTTATTGCGTAAGTATTTTATCACATTTCAACGTTAGAAGATTTAATGTGTTGAGTTTGTGCGGTAAAAATTAAAGCTTCAGTGATTGCCCGATGAGATTCTTGTTCTATATATTAGCCATTAGCACTGAACTAAGCCTCGAGGATAACAGAGCACCGTGTCGAAATAGACGGGAAAACGATTCATCTGCCGTCCGGACCCGCGTCGTGTAGCATTCCCTGCTAACGTTGCTGACCAAGATAGAAGGGTATAATATGTTCAGTAACTGTACTGTTATAGCGCACAGACAAAGCAAAGTGTTAGATATAACTATTGTCCCTCATTACCAGCTTATTACAAAGTTATACTGACACTATTGACATCTGCGGCAGGCAGATGGTAAAAGCACAATTATGTTGAATCTTTCTAGTATGTAACCCGACCTATTTTCTGTCCGATTAAATTCCTTACTATGGCGTGGTATGGACGGAAACACTACCTAAAAAACCTATTTTTACTCTGTACGAATAGTAACGTCCATTTATTAGTTTCGTAAATATAACTATGATATTTAGAGCTGTGCTAGCCCAATGGTAGAAAGGTTCTTAATAGAGAGGTCGATGGTGGATGTTCGTTCGTTTGGTTGCTATTGACTTTAATATCAAATTACGCACATTTGTATGCAATACCTTTCGTCAACGGTGAATGAAAACATAGTGATGACAACTGCGTGATTTGATCGAAGCCTGCATATAATAGAAGGTTCACCATCCTGAGAAAACGTGTAGAAATACATCGAGCCAGTGTAGCAGACCAGACCCAAGACCTTCTCGTGAGACCCTTGCACAGCAGTAGAACGTATTATGTGTTTATGATGATGATGACAAGTGCCACAATTTCTCTCAGTTTTCTGAGTATGCCTGCTCTTGAAGACTGTACCTCGTTGTAAACTCTTCACATGAAAATTATAATCTTGCTCTGTCAATACAATGGAGCACTTCAAAGTACCGTAATATTGCTTACGTTCCTGCTTCTGGAGAATATTTACACGAGAATTTAATGAAAATATCTGAAGGTTCTCAACTTGGAATTAATACAAGCGTTTACTCGAACATAATTTTATTCACGAAATCATAAAGCTGCTAAATCGAATGAGTTCATTTAAATCAGTATTATGATTTGTTGAATAGTACTTATCAATACTCGAGCGGGACTAGAACATCGCCTAATTCGCGGATTAACAACAAAGGGTGCAGGGGTATTTAATTCATAAGTCGACAGTGCCCTTCAAGTTAAGGCCACATTATTTGTAAAGGACTGGAAGTGTCCGTTTGACTAAACTGGTATTTGCGTAACGAGATTTAATTGTAAGGGCTTATTGTACTGGAGCCAAGCGTCCAATCACGTTTTAAGAACGAAGCCTTGTAAGTTAGTGGCGATCAATTTTCAATTGGCACCAATCTCTGAGTCGAAAACGAGTACACCAGGGTACCACACCGGGCCCCGAGGGGGTCACCAAAGTTATTAACGCGGAATCGTCTTGCGATCGTGTTTAACCACATTTGTCGCATTAAGCCGATTCACCGTTAATGCGGCCGTTCGCGTGCCGTCGCGCCATTGATTGTTTCTAAACCAAGATCAACAGTCGTCCGCATGCATACAGACCCCGGAAACTCACAGAAATTACTCGTAGATTCGTTGCCGACCTTTGTCGGCCCGAATGCACCCGATTGCACTCGAGTAGAATGGTCTACGGTTGCCAGACATTCTTTATTGTAAATGACGTCCTCATTATCAGATCCAAACTGGATGTAGTTCCGCGTTTTGAAATCAAGAATAAAGGGCAATACCTTCCTTGCCTTTACTTTGAAAAAAAAAATGACGTTAATTGTAGCTGCCACTACTAAATACGTTTTTCCAAAACCAAAACCAGAAATAAGTCACTGATTAATAATAATAATAATAACAATAATAATAATAACGCACACTCTCAACATATCCCCGCACTAGGGAAACCCTGTGTCGGAAGTGCCATGGACATACACATAGACAACCACAAATTATACCCAAACTGACAAGATAAATAAATATAGGCTATACAAATATTTCTCCCGGCCCGGGAATTGACCGTGGAACCTCTGCGTCGCAGTCCGGCATGGTAATCGTTCGGCCACAGAGGCCGTTAAAATTAAAACTGTAAAGCACAACTATAAATAAAATCTAACTTCAACGTGCAATGCAACGAATTTCATAATTTCATTACAGAAAACGAAGAATCTCTCAAGGCAACAAAAAATATTTCTTGAAAGGTATATCTTACTTTTGTTGATTATTAAATAACTAAATATTATTTCTTCTTCTTAGACGACACGACCTTCAATACTGAAGGTCGTGTCCCTGAAAGGTTTTCGAGACTTAATGGACAAATTTCCTCCATCCGGTTCTGTCTTTGGCCTCTCTCAGGGCAGTTGTTATATGGAGGCCAGTGAGGGCCACACGGAGTCACATTCCGTCGGCTAGGTGATCGACCGCAGAGTCTCATTTCCTCCACCTTACCCACCACAACCAGCTTGTCAAGGTGTCTGGTTGTCGGCGAGCAATATGACCAAAATACTTCGGAATTCTCTGGTAGCATATTGTGGAAAGTTTATCTGCGATACTGAGCTGCTTAAGTATGGATTGGTTTGTCCTTCTAGCGGTCCACGGTATACGGAGCATCCAACTTTCCAATACCACATTTCGAAAGGGTTTATTTTTTTCCGTTCTGTTGCCTGGATCTTCCACGAAGTACTATTATTATATAGTATATTGAAGACCTCGGTGGTCTAAAGGTTTACATTGTGATCGCTGGATGCGGAGGTCCCGGGTTTTGATCCCCGGTAGAAACAATTAGGGAAGTGAACTTTTCTAAATTATTATAGAGCCAGGTTTTTGTCTGTGTAGCCTCGTCCGCTCCTGACGGTTCATAGCCGGCTCCTTGACGTATCTACAGCTGCTCACTTTCAACTTCTTTTATACTTGTTCACAATACGGCATCCCTATCTTCCCCTCTATTATCACTCGCACAAATTCACATATTATATTATAAAATTAAAATCTAAGATCTGGCAGTATGGCGTAGACGCCTTAGCCAGTCCCGAAGGACGAAAAATTTGTTCAATGAGTTCTGGTGAGAAGAGCGATAACGAAAATATAGTACAGTAATTTTCAGGTAAGTTTTTTGTACTCAATTTTGGTAACAATTTTTATTATTTAATTACTCGAATATATCATCGTGAAATATTAAAGAATATTTCAGGTTATCACAATCGAATATTAAATTATACTTCATGATGATATTCTAAAAATATTTAAAATAAAAATAATAGTCACCAAAATTGAGTACAAAAAACTTACCTGAAAATTGCCCAGTAATGGATTCAACCACATCATTATTAATGTGCCTGGAAAAACAATAATATTTTCGTTT
The DNA here is from genome assembly GCF_003589595.1 of Hyposmocoma kahamanoa. Taxonomy (NCBI): domain Eukaryota; kingdom Metazoa; phylum Arthropoda; class Insecta; order Lepidoptera; family Cosmopterigidae; genus Hyposmocoma; species Hyposmocoma kahamanoa. The sequence goes on along the minus strand of NW_020653854.1, from coordinate 624,240 downwards.
AGCAATTGTCGTTACTTGTGAAATATTTGTTTCTATTTTAATTAATATTATTTTGCTTTTTCTATTATACGTCTTTTTCTCTTTACTCTTTTATCATTTCGTCACATTATTTGAGAAAAGCGCTGTACGTGTCTTCGTGGGCACGGAGATTGCTTACTCGTCAGCAATCCCTTACTTCCCGGCCTCTGAAATAATATACAGTACAACACGTATTAAAGTCTTTTTTATTAATAAACATCAACACGGAGTGTTATAACGGAGCATTTTATTGAACGTCACGTCTTTTATTCTCGTCCTTTGTCGTTTATTTCATGTTATCAAATCCTCTAAAACATAAAACGGGAGCTAGTCACAATGTGGTTGACAAGGTCAAGAGTTGACTGATTACAACGCACACTTCTTTACTAATGGTATGGCTCTATATATAGAATCTGACTGAGTTGGAACCATTGCCCTGAATACTGATTTCTATTATAAATCTGCACAGTTTTGTGTCGGATTAAACGTACTTGCGATATTAATGATACGTGAAACGCACTATAAGTTTCCGGAATGAATAAGAAAAAATACTATAAATGGCCAGAAATGAATTTATTGTTTCTCAAAATATTCACCGTTAGCGTTAATGCACTTTTTCATACGAATGAACCAATTTTGAAAACATTTATGCCACTCCTCTGTGACAATCTCTGAAACATAGTTTTCATACTCTTCGACAGCCTCTTCAGACGATGAAAATCGTTGACCGCGTAACTGGTTCTTAATTTTTGGAAATAAATAAAAGGTACAAGGTGCCAGGTCGGGACAGTACGCGGGATGGCTCATAAGGTCAATGTTGTTCACCTTCAAACATTCATTCGTATGTCTGGCCGTGAGAGAACTGGCATTATCGTGGTGCAAGATGATACGGCGTTTACGGTTATTTTTACGGAGTTTGTCAATAACTTCCGGCAAACAAATGGTCGTATACCAATCACTATTCACCATACAACCTATTCTTTAAAGCAACAGTAGCCACGTATCCAGTTTTATTAAAAAAAGAAGCAATCATCTGCTTAGAGGCACTTTGCACGCGCGCCACTTTGGTTGGTTTCGGCTCATCTCGAAAGATCCATACGCTTGATTGCTGCTTTGTTTTGGGATCGTAACTATAAATCCATATTTCGTCGCCAATTACTATGTACCACACAAAATTTGACGCCTCTTCGTTGAATCTGGTAAGCATGACGTTGCACCAAGTTGACGCGATTCGTTTTTTGAGCCTCAGTCAAATTGTGTGGGATCCACCGAGAGCACAGCTTTTTCACACCCAAATGTTTGTGTAATATTGATTGTATTTGACGCATGCCTATGCCTATAGATGCCTGAATCTCATGATATGTCACATGCCTGTCTGTTTTGATCATACGGCGCACAACATCGATGTTTTTGTTGTTCACAGCAATGGACGGGCGACCATCACGAAATTCGTCACTGAGATTCACACGTCCGCGTTTGAATTCTGCAAACCAGCAATAAGTAGTCGTCTTGCATGGTGCTTCATCGCCGTTTGAAGCCTAGCAAAGCTCCGCTGAGCTGTTAAATTACAATTAAAGTTGTAGAAAATCATGCTATGAAAATTTTCACGAGTTAAATCCATGTTATTTCCATGGTGATGTAGACAACCAATATTTAAAATGACGCCACAATATAAAAAAACAAGTGACATTCAGATGAAACAAACTGTATTCTACAGCCAAAGAGTTCCATTTTCAAATGTTGTAATTACTTTTTAAATATTGTTTATGTACGTGGCCATAGTCATTCGTTTTGAATTTAGAATTCGTGCTATAATAGAAAAAGATAAAAACGGTTTTAAATAGCGATTCGTAACCACGATCGACTATAACACGAAGAAAAAATATTTATATTTACGCAGGGGTCGCCTACGATCTTTCGCCATTTGTGTCATCGACAAACTTGCTGATGTCATATAAATGGAGACGCAAGTCACGGTGTGGGAGCGCCAACCGCACTTACCGTATAGACCAAATTGTCATTTCGATACTGTGGTTTCATTTTGATCTAATAAATTATCAAAAGCCCACGAAGCGGAAACGGAAGTCGCCGGGATTGCGTTCTAAAACCAATTTTGTTTATTCGGTGCGGAATTTCGAACATTTTGCAATACGGAATTCGAAATTATATTGATAAAAGTAGCATAGTTTCCAGATATTTATATTTTCTTTGTACTTTAATAAAATTATTTTACTTTCATTGACTGCTAATATATAGTATATAGCAAAATATATTTCCAATGATTTATTTTAACGACTTGGAGATCATGTGTACATCGTTTTTTTTACCAAAAGTATCTAAATACTTTTTTATAAACGTTTACTTAATGCCTGTCAAAAATGTTTACTTAATGCCTGTTAAAAGATGTCGCTAAAGCTGTTTTAGTCGGAAATACGTAATTGTATATTAAGATTTATACAGTATTTTTTTAATCCATTAAATACCCTTGCCGGGCAATTTCGCCCTGTCTGGTCACGAACCACGATCGAGTTTTGGCCACTGTCTGTTGTTACAAAATAAAAGAATAATATTCAACATTACATAAACTGATTCAGTGAATGTTTCTTTTTTTATGACAAAAGCAAAAAACAAATGAAAACAGCCGCGGAAAATCGCCTCTCACCACAAAAAATGTTTCGATCACAATTTAATAAACGCTGCGGAAACAATGAACTCAAGTTGCAATTGGAAGCTGCGAGCTGTTATCCGACGAGAAACGCGAACTATTCAATTAAGCCCGAACCCCGGAATCAATGCAGCAACCTCTGCAGTTAACATCAGTACCTAACTGCTAAATATAACAAAGTGGAATACAACAGCTTCCCTCGCTGGTTAACAAAGGACATCGATGAATAAATATTCCAATGAATGGATACTTTGTTATTTTGAGTTATACGCAATTACACGAGTGCAGTATAACAATCATTAGAGGTAAGACAAGTAGAGATGTTAAATAGGTATGTGAAAGTCAAACAATCATTATTCCATAGGTAAGAAAAATTACTCTTAAAATCATCATTGATTAAACTCTACTGCCCATTTTCTAAGGCAGAATCCCCTGAGAAGAATGAGCTAAAAAGTGTAAGGATTGCTCTTTCTAAATAAATATTTATCATTTACAATATTTATTTCGAACATCATGGGCTGAAACAACCTGCAAGAGCTAAACGAGTCACTACCACGAATTTTTTGTTGTTCAGTATAAAGTTTTTGTTTCACTATAGTTTACCTCATTATAGAAGCATATGCATTGCCTCTTAAATGAATTTGTTACTTTCTAAAGCTGTGTCAGACACTATTTTTCATTAAAAAAATACTATTCTTCTTAACATTTTCATAAATGTACTGTGGCGCTAGGGTGAGAATGTTGATTTCTTTAAACTTATCTCTCAAAGACACTCTGGGACCCAAATTGTAAATTGCCCTAACCGCATGTTTTTGCAGGACAAATATTTTATTAATATCGGCGGTATGTCATTAAACTGTGAAATGTCATTAAATATGAAAAAGCATAAACGAAGTTTATTGTTGTTAACGTTTAACAATAATTACTGATATGTTACTATATTCCTACAAATACAATTTCAGGGAGCAATTTCTTCATTGATTCCTGAAATTTTAAAAAAGACCAAGTCTGCAGTAGCGTGTAGAATATAATAAGAGTTCGCCCTGCTGCCGTTTCAGTCGCAATTTAACAAGACGAACGCCGGCGGGTGCCACGGACGGCACCGGTGCGGGCGTGCCACTGTCGTGATGGGAACTTATTGTGATACAAAATGACACTACTACTCGACCTTTGTTTCAATATTAGAACACTATATCTGAAACTTTGATGTTAGGTTATTGTGCCTTTTGCATGGACGCTATTATTATTGTTACGTTTTGGTTAATAAAACCACTTACACACATCATGATGATGTGTAACAATAGTACCAATAAAGACCCTACGTTGGGTAAATTAATAAGAAAAAAAACTTATACACGTAATGTGCCAAGGCGAGGCCTCCAAATGTAAAACCGACGTCTATCCTGCTTCACTAGCTGCAGACGAAGTCTTAATTGCCCAACTAATTGAATTTGGTACATTACATGTGTTTTGGCCAAAGTTAAATAAATTTGTAAGTTATTCTACTTGCAGCTTGTTTTTTAAACTCCTTTTACGTAAAAGTAGAAGATGTGCAGTTTTAAATAAATTACGTGCGCATAAATTATTCTGATTTACGTAAGTACATCTCGCCGGACAATGATTCTAACCAATAATAACAATAATAACGCACACACTCGACATAGCCCCGCACTAGGGAAACCCTGTGTCGCGGGTGCCATGGACACACATAGACAACCACAAATTACACCCAAACTCACGAGAGAAATAAATGTAGGCCATACAAATATTTCTCCCGGGCCGGGAATCGAACCTGGGACCTCTGCGTGGCAGTCCGGCATGGTAACCGTTCGGCCACCGAGGCAGTTAAAGTTTAGCTACGCCTATATTATTATATTTATTTTTTTTATTTACTTGTATTTAGGTAACAAAGATCCATAAATACATATCTTATAGACTAACATACATAATAATATAATAAAACACTCATATAATATTTTCCTTAAGGAATAACATACATACAATTTGAAAAATGAAAAGTTCTAAAAATTTTTAATAAGTATTTTTTTTTAATAACATCAAGTGGCGGGATGAACAAGTCGTGCGCCTCATGGTAAGCTACACGTCTGTCCATAACAGTTAAAGTGCCACTCAGAGCTTTAAATTACAAAAATCTGAGGGACACTATCCCTGCGCCCGTCACCCTGAGACGTAAGTTGACAAGTTCCATCTGCCTGTAATTTCACCAACACCCTCACCCTTCAAAACCGGAACACAGTAATGGTCACATTACTGCCCAAGCAATAGAAATAGGTAAGGTGGCAGTACTACCCTGGATGAATTGTTTCACAAGGCGCTCTGCTGCTATCAAAATTTTCCATTTTTAACATGACATGCATGGAGACCTTAGGTACAGTTACCAATAAACATTACGAAGCAATATACATAGATTTTCATAGTTATTTTCTAAACTACATACAACACTATCACACCTGTCTTCTCTTGCGGTAGGCAGCTTCATACATGCCTTTTTTTTCGTTCTGTTTATTCTCGGTATTTTTAACCACCACTAAACAACACTAACAACCATAGCGTGTTAGTAAAACTCAATTCTATTTAAATTTCATTACATTAAAATTACTTAATTTAAATTACTCCTATGAAATACAAAATTATACTTTGTGGGGATTTTAATATTGATATTGCTACACAAACGAAATATTTGAGTATTGCTCAGAAATTTTTAAGAATACTTAACTCCTATAACTTTCATCCCCAAATAATGGATCCTACCAGAATAACTTTTACATCAAAAACTTGTATTGACAACATAATTTGTAATTTTAGTTATGGTACAAAGACTGACATACATGAACTTAATTTGTCAGATCACACAGCGCAGACGTTATCTATTAAGATGAAAAGGAAACAATTTTTGAAGTTTTGGTACATAACTAAGAAAGATTATTCAGTAACTAATATAAATAAATTCATTGACTGTATTAAAAATATATCCTTTGACGAAGTTTATTCTGAATCTAATGTTGACATTGCGTATAGTAAATTTTTGGAATTGTACAAATTGTTCTATGACCTATGCTTCCCTACTATAAAAGTTAAAATTCAAAATTGTAGTAAACAAAAGTGGATAACAAAAGGCATTAAAGTATCAAGCAAGGTGAAAAGAAAAATATACATTGATCTCAATTATAAAGGACGCAAGGAAATGCTAAATAAATATAATATTTACAAATGTATCCTTAAAAAATGTATTAGAAAATCGTCGAAAATAGTGAATAACAATATCATTAGTAGTGCAAAAAATAAGTGCAAAGCTTCATGGAATATAAAAAAAAAATGTACAGGTATGAACGATAATTTGCCACAAACAATTAAGTCTATTAGTGTTAATGGGGTACCTACAGTGGATCCTCAGGAAATTGCCAATAGTTTTAATAATTTTTTCATAGAATCTTTACCTAACGTGCAATGTTCTGAAGTAAAAAAATATTACAATGGCATAGATATTAATCCATCAACAATCTACATTAAGCCAGTCACTACGAAAGAGGTTTTTAATGAAATTAAATCGCTAAAAAACACGTTATCTGTAGGATACGATGGAATTTGTACACGTATTTTAAAAGAAACTGCTACATTAATTGCATCACCTCTTTCGCACATTATTAATCTGTCCATCCAAAATGGTGTATTTCCGTCACTTCTCAAATGTTCCATTATCAAGCCGCTATACAAAAAAGGCGATAAAGACATTTTAAACAATTATAGACCAGTGACCCTAATTCCAATTTTCGCAAAGGTATTTGAGCGTATTATGTACAAAAGATTATTAAGTTTCTCTGATAAATTTAACCTAATTGTGAATGAACAGAATGGTTTTCGTAGGAATAGGTCAACGAATTTAGCAATTTTCCAACTGTTAAAAACCATACACGAATGTATTGATCAGAGAACTAATGTATCAACAGTTTTTACTGACATGTCGAAGGCATTTGACTGTGTACATCATGACATTTTACTAAACAAAATGGAACGTTACGGAATTCGAGGTAAAGCACTAGATTGGTTGACATCATATTTAATTGACAGACAGCAATGTACCGAAGTGACATATTTCTGTAATGAAGCAAATACCGTAATTATTAATAGATCAGACTACAGGATAAATAATAGAGGTGTTCCCCAAGGTAGCATCATGGGACCACTACTATTTCTATTTTATATTAATGATCTTCCAAGGAATACAAGTAAACAAATGGTTTTATTTGCTGACGACAGCACAGCTGTTATAAAGTGTGAAGAGGAGAATAATTACGAACGTGATATCAATAACAGTATACGTGACATCATAGAATGGATGAATATAAATGGACTTAGTATAAATCTAGCAAAAACTAACATTATGCAATTTCATTCATATAAAAGACTACCGCTGGACTTGAACATTTCGTTTAATCACGTTAACATAGAACAAGTAAAACAAACAAAATTTCTTGGCCTTATTCTTGACAGCAATTGCAGCTGGAAAGCCCATATTGAAAGTTTGTGTAACAAACTTTCCCGTTTTATGTACCCATTACGTAAATTAGTGCAGAATGCGTCTGTGGATGCGGCCTTAACAGCCTACTTTGGGTATGTCCAGTCGGTCATTAATTACGGGATTATTTTTTGGGGAAATTCAGTCGAGTTTATACAAGTATTTAAAATGCAAAAACGTTGTGTACGCATCATTTGCAATGGGGCTCAAACCGACTCATGTAAGCCATTTTTTGATAGGTGCAAAATCCTTCCTTTGCCCTGCCTGTATATTAAAGAGGCGGCTGCATTTGTTCAGAAACACCCGTCGTGTTTTCAAATCGCAAACGAAAGGAACAATAGAAATTTAAGATATGGTTACAGAATAATTCACTCCGGCACTCACACCTCAGCTTTTTGCCACAGGAGCTTTTACGTAATGTCGGTAAAAATATATAACAGTATTCCGAATGAATTTAAAAATCTTGAGTACACAAAATTTAAAAATTGTTTAAGTAAATGGTTGAGTTCCAAGCTGTACTATAGTGTCCAAGAGTTTTTTGACGACAGTAATAAATTTGGTGATTAGGGAAATGACATGTTTATTATTATTTTTTCTTATAGTATTTGTAATGTAATTTAATTTAATTTAATTTTTTATTTGTTATAATTTTCAATATTTTTAATTTTTTAATATTTTTTAAACTTTTGACATAAGCAATATTGTACACCTTAACTGGTAGACTATGGAGTACACACCAATGTAATATTTAAGACCTCATTTTATACCTATGGTCAGGCAATAAATGTATTTGTATTGTATTTTGTATTTGTATTTGTATTTTGACCCTTTTTATCAAGTGCCATAGCAAAGAACTATATCATCGGTTCGCGAGCGTTACCAATATGCTGTTCTGGCTACCACACTCACAGTGAAGTAAGGAAGCAGCCTTCTAAGTAAGCCGGTATAGGAAAGGCATTGGAATGGCGCGGTAGCCCCAACAGTATCCTGAACACATTGTTATACTGGTGTATACGCAGAGCGTTGTAAGCTCACGTTTGGTGTACTGACACCACATGTTGCTTGAGTACAATGACGTGCAATAAACTTTAAATCGTCTTATTTTTCCACTTTTTGTGAACCAAGAAAATCTGCGAGTCAGTACATTGCTTTTTATAATAGTTTATATCCATTTTAATATTTTAATATGCTTGGTGTAATAGGTGTGATTTTGGGGAAATTTATTAGTGATTTTAGAAGACTTCAAATTATACGAGCATTAACATTTTTTAAATCGGATTTTATTTCGACTTTAAAAGCAAAATCACTCAATATGGACACCGTACAACCCTAAATATCAGTTTTATTGTCTGCCCATCTCGGGTCTCTGGGCCGTCTCACGTTTCCGTAACCACTTCTAGGTCATCACTAAATTATCGCTTTACTCCACCTGTCGTACATCATATATTATTTAATCTACATCTTACCTTCGTTTAGGGAACCGTAAAATCACTCATAGCTGTACTACAAGGCTTATCAAGCACTCTTACATCGCCAAATTCGTGGGCCAAGACAAACTACGGGAGGCCTGTATCCGGGTGTACTCGGCCAGCATGATGATATGTCTAAATATTCGTATCGAGAAGTGATCATATCCGCTCACGCGATGCGCTCCTCCTACCGCAAAATAGCGGCTATTTGGCTTCGCAAAATAGAAAATGATTCAGTTTAAATACAAGTTTTTATAAACAAAAATTATTATTCTGCATTGCTAAATAAATACCCTCCGTACTACCAACAAAAACATCTCAAATAAAATGCAGTAATACACCGCCAAACCTGCACTTAAAAAGCACTAATGAAATTTTTGGTGTACTTGGATAAATATGATAACATTCCGTTTCAGTGGTTTTAACGTTTACCATGAAATTACTCCTTAAAGTATGGTTTATAAACATTTATATTCAGGGTAAACTTAAAAAACGCTACTTACGGTATGATTTCAATAAATAAACACCGAAATCACTAGCCCAAACAATAACACACACGATTGTCGTGACGTATTTTCGAAGTTGTTTATTTTTTTAAATGACAGACCCAGGCATTAAAAACTTTATGGTTTGCTAGAGTAGTTACCGAAATAGCAATTAATCATCACCGGCACCCCTAGGTGTGGTATGCGTCTACGGTTGCATGTATCGCGTGAGCGGATATGGGTAAAGGTTGCCAACATGCAAGATCTAGGTCTCCAAAGGCTATAATTATGGTGAAAGTGGTCACTTAGTGGTCATCATGAAGAACAGAGCTTTAATACCATGACAGAAGCTCCCTGAGTACTTATTACCATATACCTTAGGAGTTAAAATCCTAGGTCCCAGTGTAGTTTTTTGATGAAATGTAACAAAAATAAATCGACCGATTCCAACATCCTTTTTACAAAGTGGGAACGCTGCCAGAATTTTGGGCACCCTACCGCGAGAACCAATTTCATTAATTTCATGTGGACCTAGCAGTCGTATTTAAGCCCATAATGTACGTTAGCCCATTGTATCTTTATTGGTAATAAATTGTTCAGATATTCCTACAGAGATATTTTATTCGATGTTTATTGGTTCAGGCAGCTTTTGCATGTTTTCTACGAAACCACTACAATATGGTTGTTGATTTTCGTTACTAGTGCATTCGCATTGTTCATCACTATCTCGCCTCTTGAGGTAAATATTTTCCAATTTTCCTGCTCCATTTTAATCCAGTTTTTAAGCGTATTACTTGTTAACCGGTGAAATACCGGTAATACAAATTTTGATTAACTTTTTTTATGATACTAAATGATGGACGAATAAGTCGTGCGCTTGATGGTAAATGACACGCCTGTCCATAACAGTTGCAGTGCCACTCGGTGCTGTCTTTCACAAGGAGCTCTATCGGTACTAATACTTTATAGGATTATTAAGATTATACAAAATATATAATATATACAACATATATAAGATTATACTAAGATTACATAAACTAGTCCTAATATTCACCGTGTAAGTGATCACCAGAGCCCGTAAATTTACCAAAACATTACAAGTTCTTCCCAAAGCCAGACAACATCCTACCACAAACTTAATTATAATTATTTGAATATGAAATTACTAATAACTGTAGATTTATGTCTCATATTATTAGGATGGACGTAGGTGGTAGAGTGAAATACGTCGGTTTGTAGAATACGTTTATGGTTCGGTCTCCAGAATACAAGTATCAAAACAATATAATTTAAAATAAAACGTAAACTTAATTACTAACCAAGCAATACGCATCACATGTTGCAATTAGACTCTAAGTAAATATAATCTATCTACACTACATATGTAACGGTCAGAAACTCCTATACTCAAGCTTATAATTTTAATAGTTGTTGTTTTACTCATACTACCTGAATTTAACTTCGTGGTTGTCACGTTAGCCGGTAGAGGCCGCGAGTTGTTCCTTCCGGATCTTAAATTATTCTACTAATTATATAACCATGACATAAAATTATATTTATTTAATTAGTCAATTATTTATATAATATTATATTATATTATAAACACTGATAATATATAACGATATTGTAACGATACATAAATACTGGTAGTATGTTGTAATTAGCAGTACTTGTATCGAAAGTCATTTCATAAACTTTTTAAGGTTGTGATTACCAGTTACGCCGTTAGATGCCGCGGCTAGTAAAGAAGTTTGTGGTTGTCAAGATTTGTCATGCTGTTGGTGATTAGAGAAACAAAACGGATTCAAATTTCCCCTGAGTTGTAACGTAACATATAGAATTAATAATGCCTTCCTTTGAAATTCCGGAATGATTAAAAATTAATGGTTGCTTCTCGATTGAGAGTAGCGTTGTACATTCAAGATCAAACTTGATGGATCAGCAGCATAATGTTCATTTTAAATATTAAATGTCAAATATGACGTGCACGTGACTCTGTGACTATGACTTTAATATATGTTACGTACGTTTTAACTGATATACATATGTTAATTTATGGTTACCGTACTGGATTGCCCTGCAAAGGTCCCGGGTTTGATTCTCGGACCGGGAGAAATATTTGTATGGCCTAAATTTATTTCTCTCGTGAGTTGGGGTGTAATTAGTGGTTGTCTACCTATGTGTGTGTCCACGGAACCCGCGATACAGGGTTTCCCTAGTGCGGGGCTATGAATGCGTGCGCCAAATACATTTGTGATAACAATGCCTCTCGCTAACGATGGGAAAGCATCGTTTAGTAGAAGTAGAGCACCTTGTGAAAGAGTTCATCCAGGAAAGTACTACCACCTTACTTATTTCTGCCGCCACGCAGTAATTACTGCGTTCCGGTTTTGAAGGGTAAGAGTGCTGGTGAAATTACAGGCACATGGGACTTTTAACTTATGTCTCAGGGTGATGGGCGCAGAGGCAGTGCACATCAGATCTTTACGATTTAAAGCTCTGAGTGGCACTGCAACTGTTATGGACAGGCGTCTGTCGCTTACCACCAGGCGCACGAATTGTTCATTCCGCCACTTAGTACCATAAAAAAATGTAACCTGTAGGTCAAATAAGACTCACATCTCTCGGAAAAGGTGTGAATTTCCCAGCGGTGGGACGTAATTAAATTATATTAGTCAAAACCGTCGATATCACCTCAGTTCGAATTCAATTTTTTCTTGTATTGAATCGGTACTATTGCGCGGGTCGAGCGGCATATTGAATACAGCGATTTTCTTGGAAAATTTCGAGGTGAGTTTGTGTTTTTCCTATCGTGAAAATTTTTTACGTGTTTTCACACCGTATAGTAATTGGTGTATATCCTATGTTTTTCTATATATTTTTGCCAAAGTGTTGATGCCATTTGAGGTTGTATCGACTATTAATAATTACGTGGTATATATAAAATAACCTTTATTTTATATAACGATTATCTACGTTCTGGCCCTGTTTCCTATTTGTTATGAGGTTAATACGCTAGTTAGGATCTGTCTACCCTCTTTGGCTGTCGAAGACTACCCTCATCTCGACTATCTATGTTACCATTGTCACTAATATTTTCCCGACGCATCATTCTCGCTGTATCTGAACGTGATCAATTCAACTTTTGTTGCTGTTGTTATAAACACAAAGCAATGAATTCCACACACTGAACGGTAACTGTCTACTGCCGCTTGCCTGTTAACTCGGAACTGTGGAATATTAATAATATATGTGTGTGATTAAACCGCTCTGATTTACCGGGAGGAGAATAAAAAGAATATAATCAATAAAATATTATTTATTGCACATAAAAAATTACAAGAACAACACAGAACTGTAATGTAATTATAACAGAATCAGCTAATGTTCAATTGGCGGCCTTGTCGTCATATAGCAATGTCTTCTAGGCATCCCCGACTAATTAAATGAGAAATCTGTAAGTAATCGTTTACTATTTAATTTGTTTTCTTCATTTTTACGATTTCGGTACCCTAGCGGTTAGCGCTGCTATGGGCACTAAAGGGGGAGGTTCCGCGTTCGATACAGTTTAGGACTACTTTGGAAATTTGAAATTCTAAGTTGGTACTGGTGGTAAATCCTCGGAAAAAAATACGTTGCTCTGCATTGACTTACAAATAAATGGACGACAGGTCTAATACACAAACCACGAAAAAAATATCCCAAGTCAACCTATTTAAAAGTAGTGACATGTAAAGGAATATGAAAAGGCTAAAACGTTGAATTTAAATTGTAATCATCGCAATACTGTCCAATTTTGCTTGCTTCGCTGTCAGTCGAACAAACGAAGACTAAAGCGTGAATGACGCTCTGTATCCGATTTTAACGCCCTATAAGTTCGGACACTTTTTAGCGCGGACCCGACGTCCATATAATTGTAAGTCAATGTTGCTCTGAGACTATGAGTACATAACACAGGAAATTCCCTACACTGAGACAAGGCAGTTGCCTGCCACGTTATTAGGATTATTATTGCTTTACTATACCCAAATTAAGTTAATCCATCGATAAATAGAACAAATATGGTTATGTATTTTCTCATCCGCTTTTCTTAATTAGTTGTAACATAAAAAAAATTGTTTAGGGAAGTACGAGAGTCATTTTAACAAAATTCATATATACAAATTAAAAAGATCATTTTTAGCAGCTCCTTGTGAAAGAGTTCGTCCAAGGAAGTACTACCACCTTACCTATTTCTACCGCCAAACAATAATGCGAGCATTACTGTGTTCTGATTTGGAAGGGTTAGGATACTGGTGAATTACAGGCACATGAGACTTGTCAACTTATGTCTCAGGGTGACAGATCTTTGCGATTTAAAGCTCTGAGTGGCACTGCAACTGTTATGGATCGGCGTGTCGCCTACCACCAGGCGCATGACTAGTTCATCCCGTCCCTTGGTGTTATAAAAAAAAACGACTGAGTCATTCAATGAACTCGATCTTTTTGAGACAGTACTATTTTATTTCATTAAAAACTAGCAATCCACAGTGAGGATGCGACCTCTTTCATCGTCAGCCCACCTTTTTATCACCTTTTCTGTGATTCCTGGCAACCAAATTTGAAATCCTTTTCGTCTTTACTTTTCTTCTTTCCGTCGCCACTCTACTAAGTTCCCGAAGCGAGCACACGTGCTCGCTTTCATATAAAATTCTGACCAGTTATACCATTGAAAATCATGTAACCTAACTACTTGTAAAGCATAATATTTGTGGAAAATACAGGCCCTTTTGGGGTAAGTTCTTTTTTTACCATGTCGAACCTGTTAATTTATATATAATTTAAATAGGGAGTGTTTTTATATGATTGAACCTGTGTTTATACCGTTATTTCGTTTTGTTACAGCGCTTACTTTACCTTTCTTCCAATTCCTATTTTACAATAAATCATGTGGACTGAGCCTTTATTTGATTACTCAAAACCCTGGGCCACACCACTAAACGTCACTTTATTATCTCATGTGCCTGATCGGTCTTTAAAGGGAGCGATCCTATCTAGTTCAATCGGTCAACTGAACTAGATCGGTTTTCTAGTTAATTTAGTTCATCTAGTTCTTCTAGTTCGTTAGTTCGTCTTGTCCTTGTTTGGACATTGAACGAACGCTCCAAACTAGTTTTTTTATTCACATGAACTACCACGGACTTCTGGTATTATGAGGGCAATAGTACGCGGTACTTACATATTTAAAAATACAATTTTACTTCGTACTTCACATGTTTATGACTGTTATTCTAACCAATATCCTTTTTTACAACACCATATTGGAATAACGTATATTTTAGTTACATTCGTGTATTTAAAAATCAATATTTACAACGATAGTACACGTAGGTTGATATATTATAGATACAGTTATAGATGCAGATAAAATACGTACCTACCAAAAAATATGCATAAAACATTTTTCGTTGCATGAGCGCACGAGTACAAGCAAAAGAACGTAAATACCGGATGCAAACAGCACTAGAACAGTTTCAACAATTTACGTACTTTTAAACTTACTTAGGTTACAAATAAACTAAGAAGAAACTTAAAACAAAACAAAAGAACTATTTGCTACGTAATAATACAATTACGATAACAATTTAGTCCAGCAAGATCGTTTAAAAGTGTGCAATGACTGGCTAAGTTTAATCGGGATTGGAATGCCATTCCAACATTTAGACGAAGCAAACTGAAAGCTTGCCCTGAAGGAGTGTAACTAAAAAAAGAGTGAAATTGTAACACTGGATAGCACGTTGGGTACGAACTAGTTCGTGCAGAACTAAAAAGACCGATGAACTATTACGACGCACCAGTTCATGTAGGTCAGTGCCGGGAATACTTTCCTAATAGTTGTAAATTCATGAACTATACAAACCTTCTCTTAAAAATCCGATTATTACTCCTCTGTACATAACATAAAGATACTTATTTAAACGAATCAGAATAAAATCTACGTATATTCATATGCGTCTCATTATTTTTAGTTCTTATTATACTATGGTACTGATAACAACGTATTGCAAACGCACCTATATCTAACCGTTGCGTACCTTTATTACATCTAATCTCATATCCAGGTCCTTTCTAATTTATCGAGGTTAATTTCGGCAGCCATTGTTTGTTATTTCTCTATTTCAATACAATAGAATGTGATAAAATATCTGTGGAAAACAAATGGCTCTAATCCAAAAAAAAAACTCCAAAGGAGTTTTCTGTTTTCTCATTATGGTTTTCCTTTAGATTTTTAATATGGGACAGCTACCTTTAAAACAAGACATTACAGTCACAATCCCAGTAGACTGTGATTATAATGTCTTCTTTTGAAGAATAAGAAAAACATTAAATAACCTGAATTGTGCAGCTGTGACCACGAGAAATACAGCTTAAAAAGACCTCGAAACGTTATTTTGTTTAAAGAACAAATTACATGCATTTATATGCTTATATATAATTTCATTTCCAAACGCGAAATGTGATTTTGGTACATGTTAAATAAAATGTAGAATTTACATTGTCGGATACGTACGTAATATACATTCGTAGACACCAAAGAAAGATTTTCAGCAAATAATCATTTAACCCAGAGTTGACCTATGACCACCAGTGGCATACAATTCCAATGGTACACGAACTTGTAAGTTATGCTAAGTATTTTATTTAGTGGGTGGGTGTCAACGTAAAGAAGATCCATGCTCAGCAGAAGGGCCTATTATGGGTGAATCATTGTGACATATTAGTAATAAACGTTCGAAATCCTCGAATTCCATTAAAGATAAGAATGAATAATATGCTTTACTACGCTGGCTTTCTCGTAGTTAACTTCCAAAGTCATTTCCCCAAGCGCGTTGACACGGGGCGGCAAATTTAGTAGAAGTAACTTTCGCTACACCAGCAAATCCTTTCTATAAACACATTTTTTAAATGTGACTCAATTAAAGAAAAAGATATCATAACCATCATCTAAATATTATCATCGATCATCGCCACAGAGTATCTTGTTATGTATGAGTAGATTTATTTAATATGGGTATTTCTTAATTTTCTTCATTACTTCTTTAATTTAAAATCGTAATGGGTAATCACGACTTAGGCTACTAATAGACAGACTTCGTGTTAAAACGCGCAGTCGCGATCAACTGCACACAGTCGCGATTTGATCTGCAAGCGTCGGCTGCTGCAGTCGATGTGACCGACAATCCGATAATCAAAAGCAGCAATTGACATTCTTAAGGAGATATATAATTTGTTGCACCTGAAACAACTGTTTTTTCAGTAACGGTAAAAGGTAACGATTACTTGAGAGTTAAATGAACATAATGGTAAAATGGTGAAACTTCACTCGACGGATATTTTACATTTACACAATTCTTAGATATTATTTTGGAATGTCATCTTTGTTACAAAAAATTTTTATTACAAATTCTACCGCCGTCGAAGATTTCGGATTAAAGTGGAGGGTATACATAGTGATATGTTCATTTTCTTAGTAATAAGTAAAGTCCGCATTTGGAATCATAAATTTTCTGTATGTGCTTCCATTTCGACATCAACAAATACACTGAGCTAACAGCTTGTAGTCGGTATCGGTATGCAGCCTGTTTAGTACCAGCCTTAGAATACTTTTACCGGTCTCGAAAGGTAGGTAATAATCCTCCAGACTCCACACCCAATTTTACATGCAACTTGCTTATAATATATATTATTTTATACCCCATAATATATGGGGTATAAAAATACGACCCCTGCATACATTTTCATTTTATTGGGCAACATACAAAGCTATCATCGTCGCCGGTCCATTCGCACCTCGTTATTGCCTCGCTGCCTCCCCGGGCAGGCCCGCACTTCGGTCCCAAGCCCTCCCGGCCTAGAGTTTGCCCCAATAAGTACGATTCGCTCCGCGCTCTCGATCTCGGCCTCCATGTTCACCGAGAAAAGGTCGAAAATTAATCGGGACCGGTCTCATTGGCTTTGTAAAGTCACTGGAGCGAATGGCTAAAAATTCTTTGATGGCATTTTTAATGACTACGAGCTACAAAGAAATACGTATAAATAAAAATAACTAAGGTGCAATTTTTATCACATTAAATTTTTTTCTCGCATCAATGACAATGCACGTGGTATATAAACGTGATATCGTATCCTTATAATAAGGTCACATGTGATAATATGGCTAAAATGCTTTTGTCACATGAAATACAAAAACAATACGAACTACATGAAACAAATGATGTATGTTATAGTTATTGCAGGTCTTTGTATTTCGTTTTTAACGACTTTTTTACCGCAGTGAGAATCTGTTTTTTCACTCAGCCTCAGGTACCTTTACAGCCACCAGCAGCTGACTAGTGATGTCGCTTTAATTATTGTAATTTTTAAGTTTATTAAGTGTCACGATATTTGACCACCGTGATAATCAATTATTTTTTATCAGCATCACCAGTACCTAGCATAAAATGATTTTTATTATTACTTGTCAAGTTTTATTTGATGTAATACAAAGGTAAAAGGAAATCTTGAATGGAATATTAAAATACTCAAACATATATTACAGTGCTATGTAAATGCTAAGATTTTACTTTCTGTAATGTGTTTTCGTTTATTTACCTTATCCCTCATTTATTTTGAGTGAATGTATACGTCATCAATAGAAGGTAAAGTTCAAAGTGGGTGAGATCGCAGATGGGGTGGCGCTGCTGTCGTTATGATGAAAATTAGGAGCGAAGCTGATGATTAACAAGATGGGCTTTTGAGAGTTCAGTAAAAAACCTAGTGCGGCCGCTCCTGGTGAAATTTAAAATTCGTTTGAACCTGATCCATATTTTGTCCTTTCGAACTAATTACATGAATGAAAATTGTTAATCGAATTAATTACAATCAACTGACGTTATTATTTCACTGTAGACTAAACTAATTGATAATGAAGTGTTAATAGGCCAACTGTTAATCCACAGACGTTTCCTATCTACCTGGCTAAATCAGCAACAAAGTTGTTTCCTTCAATGTCTCCTAAAAGGTTATATTCCGACACACAAAACTCATTTCTATTTTATGATACATCCCAAAATAAATATCGTACATCCAAATGCTTAAATCACGAAGCGTGAAGTATTGTACATTATTCTGTATTATTAATATTTTACTGCTAATGTTATAATGGTAACTAAACCTGTGTAATCGAGACCTTTTGTGTATGCTGACCTTTGAGGAAAATAAATTCGTACATTAAGGTAGTCACCACGCTTATTATAACCTGGAATTAGTTAGAGCCAGTTAGAACAGGTTTTATGTCCATGCAATAAGAGCGAAAAAGATTTTGCGAATTTTGTATCGGACTACCGATCCGAAACGCACAACGTCCTTTTCGCTATGTAATAAGTTACATAGACATGAAAATAAAAAACAAGGCTAACTAATTAATATGAATGCTCAATACAACTCAATGTCAAACAGCAACGACATAACACGTACTTTTTTGTATCCATATCTGTATGAAACGAGGCTCATATTCAAGTGAAAGAAGTTACATTGGCGTTACAGTATATGTACTTAACAAATGTAAGTTATTTTACGAAGAATGATAATATTTTCACGTAGAACGGTGATGAACAAAATATTAACACAACAAACAATAATAAACAAATCATTGTTGGTAGTCGACTATTTATAGCCACATGAGCCAAAGTATTCTATTATAATTTACCAAATTTAAAACATTATAAAAATTCTTGTTCGGATGACAAAAATTCGTGACAATGATCTTTTTAGGCCTTCATTTTTTAATATGAGCAATAAGTACCTATGTAACAATATTTCCATGTTTATCACTAGATGGCATTGTCATAGAAAATGTGCAAATTTCGGAAAGGGATGTGAATAAGCCAAAGCAGTTTCAGCGCCTCTTTAAGAGATGACGGCGCTGAAGGGAAGCTTGTAATATAGTTCATTCTAGATGACTTTATTTCTGGCCCTCTTGTCGGAACGTCTTCGGGGCCAAAAGAGGAGATTGCAACACAATATCTTTGGCAATAATAGTGAAAACAGTCCCGAATTTTATCGCTAGATGGTATTGGCATAGAAAACACAATTTCTGAATCGCGGTGTTAAGATTTTCCCTAAAGTAATGTTACCTGTTACCAGTGTTTTGTATAAACTTGATTAATTCAACGATTGCATTTCTACGGTTATCCTCACTTCTTAACGGAAGCATCTCGAACTCGCGTGCATCTTTCGGGACAGGTTGCGAGAACACCTCTGAGTGAGTGTCTTTTTGTAAGGCTCTACTAATACTCTACTCTACTATGGCGAGATAAATGGTAGATGAAAGAAAAAACAATTGAACTATAAAACAATAGCTGTTTAAATTAAAAGAAAAGTTATGTCTTCGGATGCGTTCTGAATTTACACCTCATCAATTTTTACTCTTGCTCGTACTTTTCTTTTGTGTGATTAAGTGGTTATTGAAATTATTTTAGTTCTTCAACGAATTAAAATACTTTAATAAGTTTAGAATTTAAAATACTTTATTAAGTGACGTTTTTGATAAACTCATAGGTAAACCAAACAATTGTAAAACGATCCTTATGTCAATTTATTTATCAAATTGTTAAAGTGATTAGTTCTGAAGTGTAAGTTGCGTAAATTATTAGACACGTATAAATATTGGTCAGTAATTATTTTGTTAGACGCCTGATAGCACGTGATGGCAGCGATACATAAATCTGTTAATGGTTTTTATTCGCTGTATTGTGTTCCTTTTTGTAAACTTTTTAGTTGTGAATAAAAGAAATAAATAAAATAAATAAATAAATAAAATAAACACAATTACTTATCATTGTCAATTTAATTTTTTCAGTCCATCGTCAAGGTCGAATTTCAAAAACCTTTTCCACGCTAGCGTGCAAAAAACGCTTTTGCGCGAAGATTTCTAAGGAGAAAGAAAGCCTTTCCGAACTAGTGAGATGAAAATGCAATTTAAAACCTTTAAAACTAAGTTACGAATTTGAAGTATTATTAAAATATTACATTTGCTTTGTAACCAGTTAGTACATTGTTGAAGCGTTCAGCTGCAAAAAACGAACCAATAAAAAGCGAAACAAACACTCGTCCAGTGATAGCATAGACGCCGTTCACGGCTTTGAACGAGAATCATTTTACGAAACCCTTAAAACTTTTTTAACATAAAAGAAATATTAAACCTTTACTCCTTGGAAAGTTATAAAGAGTAGGTAGATGAGTATTTTGCTAACCTCGACAGCCCAACGAATTGCACTGTGGGCGCTGCATGATATTCCTCTAGTTTTTTCTTTTACACCAAGTTACAGGACAAACGAGTCACGCGCCTGGCGGTAAGCGACACGCCTGGCCGTAACAGTTGCAGTGCCTCTCACAGCTTTCAATCGCAAAGATTGAGGAAACGTTAATGCTCACGATACTGCTTGGCGGCAAAACTAGGTAAGGTGGTAGTACTAGTAAAACTGTACTATAACAGAGAATTCCCTAATTTGAAAGTAGGTATTCGATGTGGTTATCAAGCACAGTATTATTACTATTATAAGATCAATATTTAAGAATTTAAACTGAATTTAGTACAAGATTGATAAACAACATTCTATGTTTCAAATTGTACATCACCAAAGTTACTTACTAAGCAATATGTAGCATTTAAGGACGCGTGTATATAAAAAAACAATCAACTAAACGATGCCTCGGTAAATATAATGCGTATGGCCTACAGGGCGGAACTGAAGAACAATTTACATTGGATTACTTTGCTAAGTGAGACACGCATATCTTGTCACGCAAGTGGATTAAGCGATCCTTTATACGAATGGCATGCTTAAAAGTTCTTTAGCTGTATGTACCAATATATTCTTGTTAAGCACTTAACGTACTTCTAGACAAATGTAAGTTATATTTTATATATATACATATAGTATGTAGGACAATCATGTACATTTCTAGTCGTATCTATTCCCGAAGTATATGCAATAGATGGTTCAGAAATGTAGAGAATGAATGGAAGGTTGACGCAACAGATTTTGTAAGGCGAGCAGGCAAGTTTGTAAGTATGGACCAAGACGAAAATATTACGACCAAATCGAGTACGTTCTAAAGAAAGGCTACATGAATATCCTTAACCACAGACCACATAAATATCTTCCGTGCCCTTAACCGATGGGCATGTACGAAAGCACTGATGACGGGACACGTGTTAGTGCAGCGAGAGATTTTTCTCAACACCATAGTATAAATGGAAGGTTCTTATTTCTGCCCACCCCAATGGGATGGCGTAAAGTATATGTATGTATATATATAAATATATTATAGCAATATTTAGAAGCTCTTTAAATATAAACAAAGAAAAATAACTTCTTTTGTAATTCTGAAAGCTTTCCTCTACCAACAATAATATTATTTCTTGACATTTATTTCCTACGCATTGAACGATGCGACAAGAGATGTAACGTATTACTAAAATGTATTTGAATTGCAACGAATGTCAGATACAAACGACCTTGCAAGTCGTGAGCAAAGATGTCAGCTTTCACGATAGATGCGACAACATATATTTAGCTGAAAATGTTGGCTGGGAGAAACAAAGCACGTTTTCCTTTTCGGCTTCGCAACGTACACCCTTTGTCCTGCAAATTCAACATTAGCAATATTAATTAATACAATTATGTAATATTATATTATACAACATACAGTTGAGTTAATAAACATAACATTAATACCATGAACAAAAATAAAGTGGCTGTTTTTGACGGATAAAGTTTTTGCACATCACCCCCACACCGCAGAAGACCTCAAGACCCGAATTACCGAGGAAATTAGCGATATGCGCTTGAGATGTGCCGAAAAGTAACAGAAATCTTTAGAAACCGACTACATCAGTGTATTGCTGCTGAAGGCCGCCGTCTTGCTGAGATCGTGTTCAAAACTAGAGGCACACCCCGGGCACTCCATACAACAGTCGAAAGTTATTTACCTACCTACTTACCTACTACTACTACATACAGTAAGGCGCTATCTGCACACGCGCAAATGTATGCATGAAGTGGTAAGGTTACCCATCACTTTCTGGTACAATTACGTTACGTGGCAGCGGCCACATAGCAAACACTCTTAAGCAAATCTGTTATCTTTAATTCCATTAATAGAATCGTAATAATTACACATGTTAATTAGATATTTGTGTCGATATACTTAACATTATATATTTCATTAATTCACTAACTAGAATAATATTGAAGATTTCATTAAAAAATATATTAAAAGCACGTAAAATGTTGTATTTTGGACAGGTACTTTTATATAAGGTAACCAAGGTATTTGAAATTACTTGTCCAAGTTCATTATTACCTAGTTAATAATTAGGTATATTCACTACTTAATATTTATCGGCGATACAAATTGAAAATTCGAGAACCTTTGTCTACTAGCTCACGAAGCTATGGCGTCTCATTATATTGACACAATAAAGAAATCTGTATTACATATTACTCTGCACTAAAAAAAAGAAAACAATATTGAATGAGTCTCAGACATAAACTTTTTCTTCTTCTTTTCATCTTTCAGAAAATGAAAGAAACTCCTCTCTTTATTCCGTTTAGATGATGACAAACAGCCGTACACAGCACAATTTACAAACATTATAAATAGTAACGTAAAACGATGTTATAAATTAACGTACAAGTTTTGTAATGAATATGAAAACTATATTCAAATATCAAAGCCGTCTAATCGCGAAAACGGCTCGCCGACAGCCTTGTTGTCGATCAGTCAATCTGACCGTCAATGTACGGGGTGCGGTATCTAAAGCTAGCGAGAGGCGGAGAGTGTCCGTTCTCTCTACTTTTTTGTTCTCTGCTAGAGGAATAAAACTTTTATACAGTTTTCATAACTGTATTGTTTGTCGGTACAAATCGGTAATTGAATTGAAAAAACAAAAACTTTAATAGTGCGTACAGAACAACAGTACCTACAAGCGAAAACATCTTTAACGCGCTGTATGTGCGCCGCGCGCGCGTTTCTTGCATACTGCACTCACGCTGCACGCGTGCTGCATGCGTGCTATTAAATACATGTTAATATTAGGGGTTAAAGTATGAAATTGCCGTTTTATTGCAATAGGTTCTTTGAATTTTCATAGAATCTTCATGGTTTGAGGTTTTCGAATGAAACTTTTTTCAAATGGTTTCTGTGATTTTTTTTTTTAAATTTGAAACATTTGAATATCGACTTTCAATTGTTTTTGTTATTCAATTTAGACAAGAAATATGGATACTGCGAAAATTCGAGTGATTTTTGAATACGAGTTCCGACGCGGAACTAACGCGGCAGAAACAGGGTTCAACTAATGAACGCACCGTGCGATTTTGGTTTAAACGCTTTCGTGATGGAAATTTCGACTTAAAGAACGAGACACGAGGAAGACCGCCCACACAGGTGAATAACGATGAATTAAGAGAGATAGTGGAAGCCGATCCTAGTCAAACTACCCAGGAATTAGCGGCATGGTTTAACGTTACCTTACCCACAATATTGACTCACTTGCGTCAAATCAATAAAATAAAAAAATACGAAAAATGGGTGCCTCATGATTGACTGATATGCAGAAAGAAACGCGTGTTGAAACTTGTGTTGCCTTGTTGAACCGGTACAGAAATGAAGGAATATTGGATCGAATTGTAACATGTGATGAAAAGTGGATTCTTTATGATAACCGGAAAAGAAAAATGCAATGGCTGACCCCAGGTCAAATGCCACAACAGTGTCCTAAAGCAAAACTTACCAATAAAAAGGTAATGGTAACTGTTTGGTGGTCTCAGCAGTTATTCACTATAGTTTTCTCCGATCTGGTCAAGCAATAACGGCAGATGTCTATTGTGCCGAACTCCGAACCATGTTGACAAAACTAGCAGTAAAACAGCCCCGACTCATGAATCGATCTTCACCATTATTGCTCCACGACAACGCGAGACCTCACACAGCACGAGAAACCATTTTGACCCTTCAGGAACTGCAGTTAGAAACCATTCGTCATCCTCCGTATTCACCAGACCTTGCTCCAACGGACTACCATTTTTTTCGTGATTTGGACAATTATCTACGTGACAAGAAGTTTTCTTCCCAGGAGGCAGTACAAAATGCTTTCACACAGTTTGTGCAGTCTAGATCGTCGGAGTTCTATCGCAAAGGCATTAATAACCTTCCCATTAGATGGCAGCAATGTATAGATAATAATGGCAACTATTTTGATTAAATAAATTTGTTAAAAATTTAAAAAATAAGTAATTTAGATTTTCAGTACAAATCGGCAATTTCATACTTTAACCCCTATTATATGTGACGCGCGAGTGGCGCGAACGGCACGCGAACAGATCGCACAACGTAAAGCTCGTAAGCAGCCCGCGAGTCAACAGGCAAACAGGCGCATTTGTAGCCATTCGCCAGATCTGTACGCACACTTATACTAAAGGATATATATACAATGTCTGCGTAGTACGCGTTAAGCTCATTCAAATTATTTCTATCTATGATATTTGGAATAAATATTGTAAATGATAAATATAAACATTGTCTATTTAGTTTGAAAAGCAATCTCCAGAGTTTCCTTATTGATTTATCTCAAGAGAACATGCCTTCGAATGAGCAGTAGAGTACACGCAATGTGACGATAATAAGTGCAACACGCTTAATGAAATAAAAATATTTTGGAACTTTTAATAATCACTAATATCTAGTTACGATTAGTCAACAGGAATTCTTTTGTGTCAATATATTTGAATAGCAATACGGTGGCCATTTTGCAATTAGGTACGTGTACATAAGAAATGTTACAGTTAGCAAATACTTATTGAACAGTAGGTAGCTTTCCTCAGTGTAAACTCCCTTAAAATTGTTTCCCGCTGCAAATGGTTTGCTGTTGTGACATCGGATACGAGGGTCCAATCGTTACGTGGTTTGTAATTAATTACTTAACCTCAAACAACCGGACACACTGAATCGAATTCCAATTTTGCGTTTTAGTTTATTACAAATAATAATAATAAGACCGGTTTGTAAATGCTGTGGCATCCGTGATCTGATTTAACCATAAGGCTGCTACTAGACGAACTGGATGCATGAATTTAAGATGTACAACATGCAGTCAAAACCGACTGCATTCAGTCCAAAGAGTTATCGCCGCGCGCCAATATCAGGAGCTCAATGTATTTGTTGATGTCGAAATGGAACATGGCACATGTAATTGATCACTGTATTCAGAACGTTTATGATTCCAAACGATCACTTCACTTTTTATTAAGGAAATAAACAGGTCACTATCGTAATCCCCAATTTTTAAAACGTCTGTAATTTCGCGATCAAAAATGTAAACAAAGGTGCCATCACATAAAAATATTCAAAAAATTGTGCAAATTATATAAATTCGTCGAGAAAAGTTAACCAATCGTATATTTGTTTTACCTTTAAGTCAATTAAACCCTCAAATAAGCTTTTGCGGTTACTACTAAAGATCAAGTTATTTCAGATACAAAAAAATCATATATTTTCTTAAGAATGTCAACTGCTACTTTAATTGTCGTAGTTGGCAGCTGCCCTCCCACTGTTGGCAGCCGTTATGCTGCAAAACAATTGTTATGTCCCCCAGCCATTAAGGTGAGAATCATATTTCTCTTATTTAGCGAATAAGATAAAAGATTCATAGCCCCTCCGCCCTTGCCCTCCGCCGACACCCACCAACCCTCGTAGCCACAAAGCTTAACTAGGGATTTTCTTGTTACCTTTAATAATCGCAGTCACATTCCGCACTATATTCAATTCTTTGTTTTTTGTTTTGTTTTTCCTTTGCGTACCTGCAAAAGTTTCCTAAAGTAGTTCTAGTTCTTATTACACTTTAGAAGAATTAATAAGTACCTCCTTCGAACAAATTGCTCCAATAAATTACGAGGTCCAATCAATCAACGGTATAAGTGGCTTTATTAAAGACCGATAGCCCGCCACTGGATTTCGCTAAAAGCAGCCACTTCAATCCACTTAAAAATAAAGGCATAGACTAGAAGCGATCCCTGGGGCATAGTCATCGGCGATTCGAAGTCATGGAGCAGCTGACCGTGATTGGTCCTCGTAAAACTTTGCAAGAACCCAGTCGGCGTACACGTCTCATGAATACAAAAGAAAATGAATTTCGTTTTCTTTTTGGTCGCGTCCGCCTCTTCGTTCAGCTTCCTGTGCAGCGGCGCCCTCGCAAGTAATTTTTCAAATCGATATAAAGAATCAAACACGGTTGAAATTGCAAATAACATCGGGGAGCATTGGATGCTGCATGACTGGGAAGAGGACGCATTGCAGTCTAGAGCAAAACGAGAAACAAACAACAGTGCGGAGAGCGGGATATTGAAGCAAAACGAAACGGAAAATGCTACATCGAGCGCGGAATTAGAAATGGCTAAGAAGAGACTAGAGATGTTCACGACATTCAAAAGCCAGTGGCCAGTGGAACGATGGCATGAATACGGACTCTTCACAGATGATTACCTGAACCTGATGAATGAGCACTGGCTGCAGTTCCCTCCCCCTAGTGAGACTTTGCAGAAGACCTTGGGCGGTTGTTATTTGTTATTCGCAACCGTCGGCTGCTGGGGGAACATAATTGTGCTCTTCATGTACGCCAAGTAAGATTATCATTTCATTCTTATTATACTTTAGATTAGGCTTTCCTGTTGTCGAGGGCCTATTATTGTCTAGATTATTAATCACAATTTCATTCCGAAAATTCCAGTATTTAAAAAAAAAAAACGTCAAAAAGTTGTCGTAGTCTCTTTTTCTTTTTAATTTAAGACGAGCGTGACGATATTCCTGGAGAGCTATTTTTATTAATAGTCATTTTTATTAGTGGAGCATTTTTATTCTTATTACGTAAAGTGCTACGCAGTGGTACGATGCCAGTGACAAGAAGTTTCGTTTTATGTAGGTACGATGGAATTTCAGAATGCAAATATTGAAACCAATTCGAGTTCAAAAACAAACAAATTTCCGTTTAACAAACGAGCACGTTACTTATTGCGCTTGTTTTTAATGCCGTTCGTTGTTATGAGTCATCGTCTTCTAGAATATCATAAAACGATTTCACATACCAAAAACCAAATGTGTCAATCTGACGGACAATCACACCTAGTCAACGTCCAAGTAAATTAGTGGAGACATTTTCTAATTTGATTCTGCCGTTAATTAAACCACGGAACGTCAGCGGCATCAAGATCATCAGTAATGGAGCCGGTAAGCCGAATGAAAAGTGAATAGAGGGTCAATTTCAATTAAAGGTAGTCCATGTAATTGGAGCCCAGTGCATTAATTAACATTCCCAACTCATCATAGAGTCAAGGCGGTGTTAGCAGTAATCCCGTTACGTGACTGGACGAAAACTGGAGAACCTTGAATATTGGTTCAGAAGTTATAATAATTAAAATAAATAATTAATCCTAACATACCTTAAGTGATTGGTAGTTTACTCACATTTTTACCACATACCTAAGAGTTCCAATGTTTCATTTTACATAATCTTACCATTTATCTTCTATCAGACCAATCCCATACCCTCACATCTGAAAAAGGTGATCAATCTCTTTGTTGTTTATTGTATTTCCGTATTGCTTTTGCTTTTATTTTGTTAACACTTCAGTATCTTTCCTGTTAATGAGGAACAATATCGGACAAGGAATCTACTTTCCAAGAGACAGTATTTTATTACTTTGGAAGTTAGAACCACGTTTTGATGATTGTTACAACTTTTTTGATGAAAAAAGTTCATTCATTATATTGGAAAAAGCAAGTACGGAAAATAAATATGATACGATAACAAAATATTGTTAAAATATTGTTGAGTTGAGCGGGCGGAGCAGGCGGAAGATCCACTGTAATCCTTTTTGGTATTTTTTTTGTCTTTTTTTACGATAAAAGCTAAAAATCGCAGATAGTTGAAAATATCTAAATAATTTTATTATGACATTCGTGTCAATACGTCTTCAATTTGTTTACGGTCAAGGCTGCTTTAAAACACCAAATTTTCCAATAAAACTGGAAACTATATTAATATTGAATACTGTTGTTAATATTGAATACTGTTGGTCGCGATTCGCACCAATGAAGCAAATACCTCTCTGCAAAGTTGAAGACTTTAACAAAAATATTGACAGAGATAATAAATACGATTTTATGATACACAAACAGTGTTTATATAAAGTCGAGACGTTTCCCCGGAGGGTTTCCTTTGATCTCTGGATCAACGAAGTCAACCAATGAACTTTCCGTCTAAAGAACTTTTTTTGTCTAAAGAACTGGTTAAATATTTTTCAAGAGGGCTTAAGGAGTCACCTTCGAACTTTCATTGAGTCTGCCTTACATTTTATGGAAAGTAATTTAGACTCCGAGTTCAACACACTTAGAAATCGAACGTCCAATTAAGAGACGTTACAGTTACAGTCCGAGTGTTCTAGGTAGTGCCCTCGAATAAATTTCATAGCTCTATTATGCATAGTACAACAGGCTTTACTTCATTACTTTGCAATGTACTTGTGAGTTCAGTAGGTTTGAAAACGAGAGTCAAAACTTTTATTAAGATATATAAATGTGACTACAATAACCCTTAGATGCCTTTATCTCTGCTATTTATTATACGAACGTAATAAACGACAGTCGTACGTGTGAAACACACAATCATTTGTTTTCGCTAATACCATTCAGAATTGACTATTTTAGTCTTAGATATTAGTGGTGTAACATTAAAAATCAATTTCACTACAACCGTTTTAGAGTCTAAAACTTTTTACTCTTACATTCCACTACAATTCATAAAATTATGCAGAACTTATGACTTTTCTCGCTGGTCTTTACATATCCCTTATACGAAGAGACAAAAAAAAATTGAGAAGATTCGGACTTTGAGTTGACGAATAGGAGAAATTGGCACAGAAATATTATTGTTATAAATATGACAGATTGTAGTAATAATAATAATAATAATAACGCACACAGTCAACATAACCCCGCACTAGGGAAATCCTGTGTCGCGGGTGCCATGGACACACACATAGACAACCACAAATAACACCCAAACTAAATAATAAAAAAAAAATTCTTCCGGCCCCTGGGACCTCTGCGTGGCAGTCCAGGATGGTAACCGTGCGTCCACAAAGGCAGTCCCATTTAATTAAAAAATAATAATAATTCATTTGAACACCATGGTCTTAAAACTAAATTAATGCTTATCATCTTAAACACGGAACAAGTCTACTTATTAGAGAATGTTTATATAAACACTGAGAAATTAACATTCACTAACAATGCAAACATCTTAATGAGATTTCTGATTTTGAGAAGCTATTAATTACAGCGGAGTATTCGTCAGACATTAACGACAGACAAAGTGTCGTAAGTCTTTACGCTTGGTTTTGACGACAGATTATAATAGAGTTATGGCGACTTTCACGACAAGAAGTTTGTGAAGTAGAGCGAGGAGGAATCCGCCGGCGGGGAACCGGAGCACCCCGAGGAGCACGCGGCAATTGTGTGCCGCCGGAGCAGGTGGACTTCGTTAAAACTTCCGCCGTTTAATTGAATCTCTTATGCTTCATTTTAGTTTGCTAATTTTATTTTGCGTGAAAAAATATTATAAAGGGTCCCGTGGTTCCCTTAATGAAAAAGTCTGGATAAGTCGTTCACGGCATGTGACATAATTAATTAAACAAAGAAACATGGAACCACAATCCTTTGGTCTGTGTTGGTCAGTCCAAAAGCCAGGCAAAACGCCTCACACATGCCGTCTTTTTTTCTTTGTTGGCAAAGCACATATTTTACTCTAAATTTGAGGACGGCAAGCGTAAGCGTGGCGAACAACTCTTTAAATACAAAGATGTGCTGAAGCGTCACATGAAAATGGGCAATATAGAGCGTTCGCAATGGGAGCAGCAGGTTGCCAACCGGCCGGAGTGAAGGGTGCTATTCAACTCCGAAGGCTGTGAGTTTGAGGATGAACGGCGCTCGATGTTTGATTTAATCGTAACGAACTGAAAATCCGATACATATATAACCCGATATATTGATGTAACAACGTTCAATCCAATATATTATACAAACATTTTAGGTATACGCTAATATATTCGTTGGGATAAATATAATCCCAGAGTCAAATTTAGATTCGACGACGAGACAGCGAACCCAACCCAATACTCCCCGTATTGGGTTGGGTGACTTGCTATCACATTGCCAGAACCCACTAAAAGAAGAAAAGTACTCATAATAGTATTATTTCATACCAAAAGTAATGATAGCACATCTAAAATTAATTTAATACATATTTATATAATAAGGGTTGATACTTGTTTTTAAGATGCACGAATGAGCGAGAGAAGCGGCAACGACGTTACAGCAGCCGGCGAAGCGTCGATAATCTGGCCAACGAAAGCTAGCACATAACATTTTTTCTGTATGGTAATAACAAATTTCTGTCAAATTTACTTTGAAAATTCGTAATTATAAGCTCTTTAAGTTTTAATTTTTGCCTTTTAATGGGAAAAACCATCGGAAAAACAATGAAAAGAAATGTCAGATATTTGCTGCTTACAATGATTATCAAATTTGATCAAGTTAAAGTTGGTACCGCTGACACATTAAAAGAATAATTATAAACTTTTTATAAAAAAAACCACCTCAACGGTTTGTGGAATTACATCTATTTGCCAAGTTTTATTAAAATCGGTTACCGGAAACTGCTCGAAACCGGATTTGTTCCTTCCAACAAAAAATAGTCATCAAAACCGGTTCGCAAATGCCGGAGTAATCACGTAACAAACACACAAAGAAAATAACATCGAATTGAGAACCTCCTCCTTTTTTGAAGTCGGTTAAAAACAGTTGATCTTAGATGCAATCGTTTCGGAGTCAGATAGTCAACCTACCCATTTTGATTCTAGTGTTCAAAGTATTTTATTCTATACTGTCTTATGTTTAATTCACGTCAATTGATAAATAATTATTATGCTTAAATAAAAAACTAAAATGAGTAAATACTGGGTTTTCTTTTTCATGATTACTTACTTGACGGTGAAAGAGAATCGTAGAATGTGGGTATTACTTTCATTCTCGTGGAGCTCTACCCCTACAGGAAATTGCTTTACACTCAATTTCTTTATTAAATATTCATGTCATCAATTTCGTTAAATAAATAACGAAAAATATAGTGATATCACTTATATTATCAAATTCTAACTAGGATATCCTGACCGAGACTATCGAGAAAAAAAATAACATACGGGGCTAACTAAGGACTTTTTCAACGAAATAAAATGCAAGTGTCAACTTGTTTTAAACATTTATATTAGTGCTGTAAACACAAGATTTTTTTATGCCAGCTTTCGTTAGCTAGACTCTATTTTTCGTATGAAAACCAAACTAAAAACTTGTGCCAACAATTCATTATAGCATTAGCTATTAGTACACAGTCAAACTATACTTTTTGTTGTTATACATTTATTAATTATATCCCATAAGTCATTACATACTTTTAATTTATGTTAAATGTAATTATAATCGAGTGAAATAAGATCACTTGTTGTTATAGCGATCATTATTACACACCCATGAAAACAGTGACACGTGTTATTCGTTAAAGTGTTGCCTCACGGCTTAATTTAACATTTCATTGCAAATAAATTAAACGTCATTTGATTATCGATAACAAATATTTATAAATTATTTATTGTGTTATCCATGCTTATTTACTTATTCAATTTCTTTCGGCAGGGACCTGTTTGTTGTAACTAAATACTACCATTTCTATATCTAATAGTAAATACTATTCTGTTGTGATAAAAGCTGTTTGTAACCATTAAGTTAAATGAATAAAATAGAAAACGTGTTTCATGTAATGCAGTTAATACCATGTAGTTAATAACGCATTTTGAAAATTCTAAATAATGCTATATATATTTTTATAAGGGCAATAAGCCCTTGAAAATATTACCAAAAATTATCTATCACTATCAAAATATGATCTCTTTCTACCATTTCAGCTGCGATGACAGGTTAAATCAACGAATCGTTATCCCTTCAAACCACCAAGTTGTCTTCAATCTTAAACGCATTAATAGCGGAGTGATAGAACTAACTTCATTTCACATCACTCAGATTCAATTATCTTTGACTTTGTTCTACCTTTAATTACATATTATCTGTCTACGTCCTAAAACTGTGCCGCCGCCGTTAGTTGAAAGAGCGTATGTGACACTTTTTCAAAAAAACAATTTCGTATAATATTGTCATTAGCAAAAAAGGCGGATCAGTCACTATTTCTATTTTTTTCCTAGGTGGATTAGGTACAAAGTTATCGTAAGAGAAAGGGACATCAGTGCCCAAACTTTCACAAAACAAATTGGTAAAAAGGCATAATTGCGCATATACGCCATTTCATTTTAACTTAGCACATTTCAATCACTTAAGTAAATGAAAAAGCGAAAAGTCAAATTCAACTACAGGCACATGGGACTTGTCAACTTAAGTCTCAGGGTCACGGGCGCAGTGGCAGTGCCCCTCAGAGCTTTGCGATTCGAAGCTCTAAGTGGCACTGTCCCGTCACTTGATGTTATAAAAAAAACTTTCTAATTCGTCCTCAGTCAAAGCTCTACATGTATGTAATTATGTTATAAATGTTAATTTCCCAGATAAGGGTAAAATGCTTATAAATTTATTTATACAAATTTAAATTAAAGCGGAAATGTTACATTTCATTTAAGTAACAAGAATCGTGAAAATATCAATCTGCGATATTGAAAAGACACTGTAACCACATGTGCTGCCCTTTCGTTTTATCTCTCTAACGTTAACACTTACCTAGTAATGAAATATTTTACGAACATTATTTTACAAAGATGAAAAGGAAAATTAAGTATAAATATAGTATAATCTTATTACGTTTGCTGAAAGTGTCAACGTTTTTATTTTCGTTTGGAGACAGTAGATATTTTTACATTTAATTTCTTTAAACATTGTTTTTTCGGGTTTGAGTATTTGTCACAACCGCTTTTGTGCGGCAGTGTGGCTCACGTCACAAAAACTTATCACTGTGTTGTCACACTCAGTTGGTCCTACAGAACTTCGTAAATATAAATAATCATAATAAGATACCACACACATGTATACATATCATAGTTCCACTTTGCATTTTCGAGCCCGCCTAAACGGCGTAAATGAAGGCATACTTGCCCAAACCATGTCCGCGATACTCGGCTGTCATGGACTACTATTTCACTTTACAAAGCTCACAGGAAATAGAAACAAACACGCACTTGGCATTCGGAAGTACACTAGTGATGAAGCTGGGTCACGTAGCTGAACCAATGGGAACCCTTGTAATTAAGAAAATACGCTCTCAACTCTAAGATAAATTTCTTTGTTAAGTGTAAATTGTAACTAAGGTACTCAACAAGAAATGGTAAAACAGGAACATTGACAACAACCTGGACTTAGCTCTTGATCATATTTTTTACTTTTACATTTCACACAGCAATGTTTAACAGCGACGCAAACGCGACGCAGTAGCGATGCAGTCGCTCGTCGTCTACCTTTACACACACGGGCGATTTTAAGCCGCGATGCAAACGCGCGACTTCATCGATGCAAACGCGCGATTACATCGATGCTAAAAATCGCCGAATAACCACTCTGAGAGTAAAAGGTGGACCTATATTTCGTGCTGTACGAAGTATATTTAGTATACCAGGTGGAATGTGGATTCCGTACCAGCCACCTAGAAACGCAGTAATTTTTCTTATTTGTCATTTTTTGACAGTTTTGCCCATTTGCGCGCACAACATTTGAATTGTGATCTTTAACCATAATTATCTCAGGTCACAAATAAAAAACCAAAATAGGCACATCTTCACGACCTCTATAATTGTATTTTTGATGCTAGTTTTACACTTCGTGCATATCGGATGAGAAACGGCCGTGTAATTGCATTTGTAGATTGCAATTTGATTGGGTGCCAAGAAAGCTTCGCTCGCTTCAGCTGTTTCATATTATTGCTATTTAAATACTTGTTGTTTAGGGTAAAATAATAAATCAAGTCTTAATTAGAGAATAAAAAGTTACTGCGTTATGTTCTTAATGTACCTACTGGTTAAAGTATGTACAAAATTACAGGAAAATTTATATTTTAGAAAGTAATATTGTTTAATCAAAATATGCACCCAAGCTATTGCAATAACGCAGTTTTTCCCTTTTATTGAAAATTCATTTATTCCTTTGTGGTAGCATTGTGCGAAACGGGAATCCACAACGTCTTTATTTTCGACTTCTTCTCGGGAACTAAATCGATTTCCTTTATTTTCATGAGTAGAGTGGCGAAGAGCTTCAATCTCTGTGCTACAGAAAACATCTCCCTACAAGTGTGAGGAGATTTTCATGTAGCAGTGTGGGCTCGGGCATTGAATATTGTAGCCGTGTTGTTTTTCTGCGAGTCTTGCCATCATCTTAGGAAGCTATGATGGATTACTCCACGATTGGACAACCAAACTGTTACGTTGTGTTTTTGACCATTATTTAAGCTTATCTCCCAGGTTTTAATCACTCACTGTTCACAGTTTACGACATCATTAAGATTTGTTATTTTACCCACTTCAAAAATTAGTCCGTATTTATTTGTTGTTTTTTTTTTGCGTATGTTACGCGACATTATTCGGACATTTGAAAACCGATTTTGAAGAAAAGCACTATTTTTTGGAAAGGGTTTACCGTAATAGTGATCTCATTCAAATTTGAAGAAAATATTCCACCTCTAAGGGAGGCAAATTAGGGGATGAATCCGGTTTATTGAATTTCACATATTTTCCGTTAGCCGATTTCAATAAAACCTTGCGCGTATATATTTTTTTATAATACCAAATGACAGGACAAACAAGTCGTGCGTCTGGTGGTAAGCGACACGCCTGTTCATGAGTTCAAATCATAGGTTCAGTTCAGAGCTTTAAATCGCAAAATTTGAGGGGCACTGGTCACTACCACTCCGTCCGTCACCTTGAGGCATAACTTGTCGAGTCCCACGTGCTTGTGGTCATTTCATTAGCACCCTTACCTTTCCAAACCGGAACGCAGTAATGTTCATGCGGTAGAAATAAGCAAGATGGCAGTACATACCTGGACGAACTCTTTCACAAGGAGCTCTACTGCTACTAAAACTAAATGTAATTCCAATGAAAATAGGATGTTATGGTGATCTAAAGATGGAACTGGCAGGTAGATAAAAATAAAGTGTTTGGGCGTGGACTTGCATACGCTTTTCGGTTATAGCTGAGGAGATCGCGGTAACGAATGCGGCGGAAGCGGATAAGCCGACTTTTGAGGTGGGTAAAAATAATTTTATAAAAAAACATTGCATCAGTACCGAGCGGGTCTATCCCAGTCGTTGGAAGCAATAGGCGTTACAGTTCCAGTCGGTGGAAGCTTTAATATGGTAGAATAGAAAGTACCTAAGGAAGGATTCGATCTAAATTTTTTTGTCACTGACTCTTTACAGTTAGTCGCTGATGGCCTTGGCTGCGCCACCGCATAAAAGGGCGAAATGAAGGCTCTTAACCCAAACGATTTAAATCCAATGTGTGATATACTTTTACAAAACAATATAGCGCGTTCTATTCAATCTTAACGCCATCTAGCGATGATGCCAGGGTACTAAATTATTATCATTTTGTTGTGTTACAATATATAATAATTTATTACAAATACCACGCAATAGAACGCAATTCGTTGCTATTCACCTTATAGAGTCATCTACAACGCACATTTGCCTAGATATAATTTCCACTGCGGAATCGGGCAAACCGAAAGCGAACTCATTGTAGTTCGTTAGATGTATTGTATCCTCTCCATACAAATCTAATGCTTCGACCCGTTTGTGCTGCATTAGAGCCACGTCGCACTCTGTTTGATTTCAAAGAGAATGCAAATGCATAACCCCAACATAGTAAATCTAGAAGTCTTTAGCATTTTATTTGAAAAATGTATCTAACCAGAATGTTACACTAAAAAGACTTTATTTCAAAATTAACAGAACTTTAGAATGGCAATTTCAAACTTCAACTAATAATAATAAACTTATTCCTTAATGCCCCTTAGATACCTATAGAAATATTGCTTCTTCCTAATACATAAATAAATAAAATAAATAACACACACACTGGCCCCGCACTAGGGAAACCCTGTATAGAACCCTGTAGGGAAACTGGGTGCCATGGACACACACATATGTAGATAGACAACCACAAATTACCCAAACTCACAAGGGGAATAAATGTAGGCTGTACAAATATTTCTCCCGACCCGGGAACCGAACCTGGGACCTCACCGTGGCAGTCCAGCGTGGTAAAAAATAAAATAAAAGCAAACTTATTGAAAAGTAGCTAATCAATTCTTGTATTTCTTTGTCTTAAACAGGATACTGATTTAGGTTACAGTTTTGCAATCATTTATTTTCACACTATACTCGAGCAGTCCAATCAGTCATCATCATCATCAACCCATGTATAAGCCCCACTCCTGGGCACGGGACTCCACTGAAGCGAGGTATTAGGCCCTAGTACGCCACGCTGACCCAATGCTCAATCAGTCACAAACAATAAATTATTTAACTATTATTTTTACCACATGCGCATTTACATTTGATAGATTTATCTGTATTTATTTAGCTAGTAGTATCTAAATATAATAAAGCGTCGAAACGGTTGATAAATAAATTATGTATTTGTAGTCATTATTTTTAATGGACTAAACAAGTTATTCCTTCCTGGAACCAATCGTAAGCAAACGAGCGATTTCACTTCAATATCGACTCGTCGGGAGATTTCTACAAAATTTCCAATTATATCCACTCGTGAAGCTTACACTCGTATTATCTAGTTATGTAACTTTACTGTAATTTGTAAAGTGTATTATCGCACGAAAGAGACTGTATTTCTAAATTAATTTTTGCCATTCTTTGCATATTTACACGCGGTATAATAACTATGTGAATACTCGCAGAACGAAGGAGTTCAAATTATTTAAGATCAAATTTATTTTTTTGAGCTAATATTTTAATTTTATGTTATTTTTCATTAATTCGAAAAATGAAAATAGTATGATAATTGATAAATGTAAGTGTTTATTTTTATGTTTTAAATTATTTATAAGGTCAGCTACTGGGCCAAACAGAAAGAAAAAATAGCAGAAGGTTAGTGCTACACTTAACACAAAAAAAAGAACCATAAGCTAAAGTTCGATGGTAAATTTATACAGTATAAATAAATATAA
Source organism: Hyposmocoma kahamanoa (assembly GCF_003589595.1). NCBI lineage: Eukaryota > Metazoa > Arthropoda > Insecta > Lepidoptera > Cosmopterigidae > Hyposmocoma > Hyposmocoma kahamanoa. The sequence goes on along the minus strand of NW_020653854.1, from coordinate 586,695 downwards.
TATAGCATAAACACACTTAATATACATATATGTAATATACAATACATTACATAATAAATATACCTAATAAATGATAAGAATAAACTATTGGAAATCGAAAAATAAATAACCGTGATCGAACTTTCTACTTTCAGTTTGAATAAAGTTTGCTACAAATAAGTTTCAATTTCGCCACATTAACTAATGAAAACGAATGCCACATCCAAAAGCGTTCCTTTTGTTCTGCTCGTAAAATTGGAGAAACCGGTAGATCTGTGTGCTCCCGGAACATTATGCCTGAGAGCGCGGCGTGAGCGGCCGCCCGCCCGTCGCTGTCCGTCGTCGCTCACGTCAAGAATGATCACTTCCGGACTCATATTCTTTATCATTCCAACGATCGTACAATGCGTTAACGTCGAAAACGCGACATGCCAATCGTCTGGTACTGTTTTGAAAGATGCCGATGATTTCGAACAGCGTGCGGTGCAAGTGAAGTTAAAGTCGTCCAGTTGCCAGTTCTTCCCGCGTCTCTTGGACAGTTTGAAACAATGGAAGAAGCGAAGAAAATGTTGTGGTTTTGTGAATGCTCTACGAAAGACTGATAAGTTGATACTGAAAAGAAGCGCAAGTGGAACGGTAGAGATTGAAATTAGTGAGCTAAGTGAGAATAGTTCTTTAGTGAAAAGTTTCAAGCAGCGGTGGCCCGTTGGGAATTGGCGGAAGTGGTTGTTCACTGATGATTACCTGCTTCTGATCAACCGACACTGGCTTCAGTTTTCCCCGCCAGACCCCCTGAGCCAGTACGCGCTTGGAGCACTGTACGTGGTTATGGTGATTGTGGGGTGCACAGGAAATGCCATTGTTCTTCTTATGTATTTTAAGTAAGTATAGGCAGTATACACTTTATTTTTAATTTAATATATAGTTGATCACATTGTATGGCGTCGTTTCAAGTTTACGTCAAAGTGTCACGCTTAACGTGCTCTTGACTGTACAATGCAACAGTGCAAATTGGTAAGCCAGCTCTACACATACAATTTGCGTTAGGCGCGTTGAATGCGGCAGTCTGTGGTGCAATTCTAGAGTCACTAGTGGGCTCTTATAGTGAGTGTGGGGGATGTAGAGCATTATCCAAATTTCACAATAAACTAGTAAGGAATTCATTTAAGATCCAGATGACTCTTAAAAAGCGATTTCTTGGCAACAGTTACAGTGTCTAATAATAACAACAGACGAAAAATATCGGTTGTATAATACACATAAACAGAATAATAAGTACATATGTTGCAATCCTTCATCATTTGCTCCTTCCACAAACATGTTTACAAACTCGGACGTTTTCACAAAGGATCATGTTTTTCCGTATCCGTGACACCTTATGCGATTTATCACCCGTGAGATCATGCTTCACAAGATTGGAGTCTTACAAATATGCCCCGACATACGTAAATATTTTAAGCCAATTTTTGTGCAACTCTAAAGGGGTGTTATGATTCAGCTGCGTGTATACATGTGTATGCGTTTGTGTTTTGACTTTGTTCTATTTGGCTTCTCATTCAAAAATATTTTCAACTATCAAAATGTGTCTTACTATTACTAGAGATGAAGAGTAAATTCATCATCATCCACCCTATACACCCATCATATACGTTGCACTGCTAGGCTTGGGCATATGTTCATATTTGTTCAAATAATAAAAATACCCCTTTCATATTTAAAACCGTTAAAAATTACCGCCGCACATCCAAATTAATACCCCCCTACACAATTTAGAGTTGTCTCTTACTACCGTGCTGTACTAATATATAGTAAAATAACAGACAAATTAAAAACTGATGACAAGTATTCAACATTTATTATAAAAGCGAATTAAACATATTACTGGCCTCTGAAAGTTACTACTCAATCGAAGAGTTCTTGACAGATAGAGAGCTTTTTGATAAAAATAAATGTTTCATCATTCGTCAGCCACCTCTAATTTCTAATATAATACAATATGAAGTTTATTTTAAGAAAAACTAATAGACGTTTTGTTGCATTTTCATTTTTTTAAATTAGAGATGCGTATGTATGCTTATAACATAACAGGGTCCATGTTTGTACGATATACATTTCTTTGTGTTATCAATTACTCAATTGACTGCCTCCCTGGCAGAGGTCCCAGGTTCGATTCCCGGGCCTACATTTGTTTCTCTCGGGAGTTTGGGTGTGATTTGTGGTTGTCTATGTGTGTGTCCATGGCACCCGCGACACAGGGTTTCCCTAGTGCGGGGCTATGTTGAGTGTGTGCGTTATTATTATTATTAATTAAGTAAATAACTTAAATTAGTTTAAATAAGCCGTAATGGTTAGTATCAGTGAAATTACAGGCGCTTGGGACTTATTAATTTATACCTTAGGTGACGGACGCGGTGCAGTGCCCCTCCAATCTTTGCCATTTAAAACTCTGAGCAGCACTGAAAGGTGCACAAAAAGCAAAAACCCGATAAGGATTCTTTCATACACCAGTTACGAAATATTCCAACAACATAAATCGTAAAATATCCTTTTCAAACCGGTTCATAATCGTTAAATTCCATTTACAAGTTCACCTGATCGAATAATCGACGTTTATCTGTTGAGTTTTTGAAACGCCGACGAAGCTCAAATATAAGAACTTTTCCTTATGTCGTGATAAAGAAAACTCGAGTCGATTGTAATGCAAGCAGCCGAACGTTCAACTTCATTACTGCGGAGCGGCGTGAAGCCAGATTTGATCAAGAGCCGTAAAAATAAAAACACGACACTCCTGGCGCGTATTTTTAATGCCATACATTGCTAATGGAGCCGCGCGTTGAAACGTTTTGACGCGTCAAGCGAATCAAATTGATAATGGTGCTTCTGTTCCTTTAGAATTTTTTATCCAATTTAACAATAGTTAAGACTACACATTAAAATTTCATGAGTTTCTCAAGTTTCTTTTAAAAATGCTTTAACATGGAACACGGACAAGAAACTAATTTAAAAATCAATTCCAGGACCCTTCTTCTTCCAACTCCAGGACTCCAATAAATGTATATGTATAACTACGTTATAGTTCCGTAATATACTTCTTTTTATATATATATATGTGATAAGCGACACGCCTATCCATAACAGTTACAGTTACAGCCACTCAGAGCTTTAAATCCCAAGGATCTTAGTTAGGGCCAGTGCCACTGCGCCCGTGCCTGACACGGCCAATGTGCCTGTACTTTCAGTTTCACCAGCACCCTTACCCTTCAAAACCGTAACACATTAATGCTCACAATACTGCTTGGCGGCAGAAACAGGTAAGGTTTACTACTAGTACTTCTCTGGACGAACTCTTTCACAAGGAGCTCTACTGTTACTAAAATTAGGTTTACGTAACATACATTTTGCATCATAAAGGCCAATACGCAAATGGACTGCCCTTTTCCCCCCACCCTTTTTTATTGCTTACTACAACTACAAGTATTATAATATTGAGGCCGCGTGTGGCGAAGTGCGATCGTGGTGAAAAATCATGACTATAAACGCGAAACTGTGGCTAAATGTGGCCATGAAACGATTATTTGCGCTAATAATAATTATTGTTTAACAAATGATGTCTAACTTGATTACAGACAAGATTAAAACAAAGTAATTTATCAACCCTCAGCAGACAGGGTTAAAATCGGTCAAGAGTGAGGTACCTTAATCTTATAAATGTGGCTTGTTTGGTAGTGTCTGATGAGTTAAACAGATTATATCGAAAAAGGGTAAAATCTCACTCTCATTAATACAAAATTATACATTATCGAAGAAATCGCTAAGACTCACATTATTGTCACGTTTGAAAATTAGACCTTTTATCAAAAGCTTCAATCCATGGACAGGAACATTCACAGGAACTATATCTTTCAAACAAATCACTATCGATAGTGATAGTGTTTTGTTTTAGTGTAGAATTTTGTCAAAGAGTACCAGTACCGTAGTACCGTGGACAGACGCGACAGTCTATACCCATTGGGAATGAGCTAAGCAATATTGAGTTAGTATTATACATATAATAATACAGAACGGAACCAAAACAGATTAATCGCGTACCTGTGAAAACTTATTCTCACACAAAATGGCATTATTTCATTGTTTTAAACATGAGAACATATGAATTACTAAAAAAACTAAATTAATGTAAAAGAAGAAAATTACAATCAAGTTGTTGAAAGGCAAACTTTTTTAGACCATGCAGCCTAGTGTTTTTTATATTTTTCAAATTTATATGGTAACCATAATAACTGTTTTATTCATATCATTACCTCCAATGAACACTACGCCAGCTTGATTTTTGGAGAGTTCAGTTTTATTTTGATTTTTGTTTTTTTTACAAAATTCGTTTTTTTGTATATTTTTTTCGAATTTTGTTTTTTGTTTCTTTATTTTTTTTTCATTAAGTTTGGGGAGCATAACATTTGTAAACAAATATAGCTGTTTACAAAAATAACAGAAAAAGACCAAAAAATTAAGTTAGCCTTGTGTCCATGCTCTCACCTCGATATTTCTTATCGATATTATACCTACATACTCTGTTATTGTGTAGTCAAATATTCTGTTGCTTATTAATCTACGATTTTGTCTTGTTTTACATGTAACATGCTTATAACACGCGTCACTACATGCTTGCGGAAACGAGATAGATAGTGTGAAATTTTGCTTTAGTATTTATATTATTATATATAAGTATTTCGCGATTAGAAAATATTGTAATACACAAATTATCTACATTATCACCATTGATAATGTAGATAATTTATAATAATGTGTTTTGTTTGGAACATATAACTCTGTGGTTTCTGTGAATGTTCTTGTTTATAGATTGAAGTCTTTATTTGAAACAGTTTATATTTTTGTTTTGTAATTTTTTTTTATTAATTTATTACTTTACTTGTGTCTTTGTATTTTTAAATTGTTAGCTACACCCTAATGAGTTCATGTTACTAAAGGGTACATGTTAGGTAAATTGTATTATATTATTTTTGCAATCTTAGAATAATAACGCATAGAAACCTAGTCCGCACACGCTAAGTGAGGCAAATTGAAGCGCGCCCAATGGGCCTACACGAGCGGGCGGGCTTTCAGTGCTCAAGGTCAACTTTCACCGCGAACGGATCAAGAATTTTAGCTAAAAATGACGAAATGTGCGGTAAATGAGTGTAAAAATACGGCAGACAAACATAAAATAGATACTAACATCACATTCCACAAGGAAGTAACGCGTTTCAACTTGTATTTTTATATAAATATTCACTAAAACCGAAAATTAACCTACTACTAAAACTAGCCTACAAAAATTTGATTTTTGCCTCACTTGTGACAGTTCGTTTGATATGAAACTATCATTCTATGCGTTATTATTCTAAGTTTACAACTATGCTAATAAATAAGCACTGAATCTCCAAAAATTGTTATTTAATTCCACAATTTATCGCCTGATACAAAACTTCAAATAGTATTCCATAATCGTTAGTATTTTCTAGAGGACTAAACGTACCAAAAATTATTTGACGGCATGAAAGAACTAAACCTAAAACCTTTTGATATATTTTATTATAATTGTTTATGGACTATGGTCATTGTTTATGGTCTCTTAAAAGAGATCATAAACAGTTCCGTAATACAGTAGTCACAACGACAGGGAAAAGGTTAAGTTTTTCAGAAAAATACTTCATAATCGTCTTTGAAAAATAGGACAATAAAGCGACTACCCTAAATAAATTCATAATAGAATTATCAAATACCTTTATTTTATATTTTCGACACGGTGAGGTAAAAAAATAGTTGACTCAACTATGTTCACATAAAAATGCAATTTCAGGCCAATAACAAAGCCTTGGAGTAGACGGTTCAAAGGGCATGCAAATTAAACCCAACAAATTGATGATATTGGCTTTTACGCCCCTTTCCCCGAAATATCGACATTATAAGATCACATTTTCAACCCTAACGCCGCGAAATGACACTGAACTCTGATTGTCCTGCTTGAGCAAACTTTCCAACATGATGAGCATAAATATTATATTTATTGTAGGAGGAAAAGTGAACAAATTACAATAAGCTGCCTTATCACGAATAAACTTGACGCGGTTTGTCTATTCCGAATTGGATAAAAGTGGGATGTGAACAAAAACAACACAAGGTTAATACCAACTCAACGGCGTTGAAATTGCTTCGTCGCTACTCGTGGAATTTGTCCAAATAATAATATTGACACTGATTTCATATAAGATGGTGTCTTGAGCAATACGATCCGTTTTTCCTTACAAGAAATTCCCGAATGATTATTAGGTATACCCACAAAGATAACACTCCGTACTTATGTCACAAACTTACCATCTATTTTTATATATACTTGAAAGGGCGGTATAATTGAAAGTGAGACATATTCATGCATGTAAATCATGTTACAACTTAACATAGACTAAAACAAAATTAGGATATGGGATAGAACAAAAAATAAAAAAACAAATTTGTTTTAGAGTGTACATAGGAATAAACCGATTCCCTTTACGCTTGATTTCGAGTGCACTGGGAATACTACCAAACGAGTGCCGGATGAGACAGCAACAATAACTGTCACCTACTCATTTATGTTATGATGAAAAAGCTGTTATCGAAATGATTACATTTTAGCTTATGTTAATTATTTTTTACTTATGAACTATCATCGAAATGTTTTACGTACTAAAAAGGATAATTAAGTTATCATTTAATAAGAATTGAGGTTTTTGGCGTAGTTAAAAATGTGAAATCAAATTATTTACAATTATTGATTTTTTAGTTATTTACAGTTTATTTACACTTACGTGGTAAGGAGCAAATGTTCAAAATGTCCACCGTTTTCCACAATGCATAGTCTAGCACGTCGTAGTAAATTTTATTTTAAATTGATACAAACACATTTCGTCTCACAGTATAAAATGCGGAGATAATCCTCTCATGCAACAACTTCGACACTGTTCATCTCCTCCGCGTAAACTCCAATTTGGGAACTTTTCAATAGCTCGCCTCATTATAAGTGGTGATAGATATAGATTGCGTAAAGTCGCACCATCTCAGTCAATTCGACGTTAGAATAACTATAAATAAATAATGTATATAACACTTGCAGGCGAGTGACGCGTTCGCCGCCGGCGCAGTGTTCGGGCGAGCGGAAGTACAAATAATTTACGTGTCTTCGCTAGGCCAAGGTCGCGCGTGCACTGTCTCTGCAAACAGTGGCGAACTGTGCTTTACCCTCGCCGCTGCTTCCGTCGGAGCAATAATAGTGGTGTGCATAGATTTCGATATGTAATGTTGTTCACAATTAGTAGTCGATAAAAAAAAAAAAAATTTTTTGTAAAGTTTATGTTCATTAGTTTATTATTTCTTTGGGTTCAAAATCAGGAATATAACGCACTCTATAATTATGTCTCGCTTTCAAATATACAGCCTGTATATATCCTTCCTGATGCGCCCTACAAGGAAATGGAATTCATGTTTGCCTCTGTTTCCTGAAAACGACACTTTATGTCTATTCAAAGATAGAGTCAATAGCCATCCATTAAATAATCGCGTAACATCATCATTCATCTATTTTACTTTAAAAAAAAGACTGAGTCACTATAGGAAGCTATACATCACATTCAGTCATAATAATATTATGCTACTTTTAAAATATAAGTAATGTTTAGCAATCCTTTTTAACATTTCTACTGAAACTGCGTTTTTAGAAACCATATTTGTGAATTTATCATTCGCATCGCACGCTTCCCTGCTAGATAATTCATTGCGTCCTCGTCGTATAAAGTCTTGTATTGCTATCAAACAAGAGTATGAAAAATACGACATTATCTTTGAAATATACGATGCTAATTTCTTTGACAGCGCACAATATAAAAAAAGTAGGGTTCCTTATACAAGGGGAAAATAAAAATACTGAATATCAAATGAACTTCACTTTAGTTATTACTAACTTACGTTGCTCAAAATTGTTAAATAATTGACAACTCTGGCGGCCGAGCGGCTAGCGCTGTAATTTCCCTAAATTGGTTCTGGTCTGGGTATTCTGGGTAATGCCATCGAAGTTAATTGCTTTGATGCCCATAATATATTGATTATATACTTTGGACCAGGTAATTTGTTGATAAAACAAATAAGTGCACAACAATCACGTGCACTTATCTTTAAAAGAGATCTCTTCCAAACAAACCAGTTATAAGCATGCAACAGCGTATAAGAGGGAATGAGAAAGAAATAATAGACTACATAAATAAAATAAAAAATAACGTTACTTACATAATTATTATTATAAACTCTTATTATATTGTAATGTTTTTGTTGTTTGGGTACTAATGTCATCCTACTAATCAGGAGTCTTTTTTATTCCGCAAAAAGACATACCTACCTAAAGAATATTGAATAGGTACATTGTAAATTAATTATCTTTGTATAATAAGAAACCAAACAAAGAGAAGAGAATAAAAATGACATAGGAGGAAACAAAAATACTGTGAATTTTTAAGTACAAACAAAATATATCCGTTAATAATAGGCAGTCCATACGCAACCAATGTAAACTCGGTATTCAAGGCACAAAATACAATGTGTTAGAACAATTTGTCGAATAAATAAACAGATAGCTGCAAACCATATTTTAAAGATCTTCGATACTGACTGTGCCTTCAATTTACATCCACGAAACCTTTGTGTATGTACGTCTGAATGCACCCACTCTTGTTAAAACAAGACGTTGTAACCAACTTCGTTTGAAAGCTTGTAAAACTACCTTTTTGCATAAAAGTGTTTTTGTAATGGCGCCAAAAATTTACAATGAATCCTTATAATAATCTTCACTGTCTAATTTTTTACATTTAAGTTATGATTGAATATTAATAATATAATATTTATAATATAATATAATTGATATGATTATTTTAACATCTAGTTACATTTTATTTTTATTACCATGAAAATTGACCCATATAACTGAATAAATAAAAATAAAATGCATACTAAAACATGCATATTAAATCCATGTGTGCACGCCCACGTGAAATTATTAAAAAAACCTGTTATACCTAGTTTAGTTTGTTGAAGTGCATGTGAGTAAATATATGTACCTTCAATATGTTTCAATGTCAACTTCTGTACAACCTGTGTTTTCACAAATAAATGAATTATGTATGTATGTATATCCCAGTGACTGGTAAACACGACATTGATATAAACCCGTTTACAAAAAACGGGCACCTTTGATGTTTCAGTAATAAGTACAATACGAAAAAGGTTTTACTCATTTAAATATGTCACTGGCTCGATAGTCAATTGTCCTCATTTATAGAAAAAACATTCCTTCCATAATTCATATTTCCGACATAAAACCCGCTTACACGAAAATTACTCTTCACTGCATACGACCGGCAAATTGTTGAAAGTTTGAACTTTATATTACTTTTAGATAATATTTGATGTTACCTCGTTTAATTTATGATCTTAAGTTATTATACCATTACTTCGCGTTCGCTAAAATGATTGATAAGACGATAATAGTCATCAAAATTATAGCGCTGCAACTATTAAGTAATTTGTGGCGCTGCTTCAAGACAATTTTTCTCAATGTTATGTGTCTCAAAGACGAATATGAGTCATTCGACAGTTTGGAGGACTTTGGCAATGATATCAAAAGATCGGTTCCGTCAACAAAATGACAGATTCTGGAAGAAAACCTGCATGAACCGAATTACAAGATGACCGCTTCCTAGAAAGCCGAACATTGAAAAATCGCAAAGCTGGACATTAAAAGAATCTTGAGGAAGTGAGAAGTGTACAAATTAGCCTATGGATGGATGCCAATATACGCTGTAACCACCCAGTCTATGAAGCCTCACTCATTACTAAATTGTTACCATTGTCCTCTTCATGAGCTAAAAACAAAAATATTTTCATTTATCTCTTACTTTACAAACCTGTTTTCAGGTTAACGTAACAAATATTTGTCAGGAAGAATAAATAATAACACGAAAATCACCAATATACCAAGTAATCATCGTATAATAAAACTATGAATCACACCGGGTGTCCTACGTTGTATTAGAACCCGAAATAAACTTCAACAAAAATCCCGTAGTAATTCATTTGATGAAGAAAATAAACGAATCTACAATAGATACAGAAATTACTGTAATAATGTTATGTTACGAAACTATGAAAAAGAAATACTAAAAAATTCAGTCAAAAATAATAAACTATTATAGAAAAATATTCAAAATATTACGTATACTAGTAACAATAAATCCACCAACACCGAATTGACGAATTTGAAATTGACTCATTCTGCCTCTGCGGATTAAGATAAGATAAATTTATTTCAATATGACTTAATCTAATACAATTCTAATGAAAACAATGTAATTGAAGATAAAATATTAAAATAAACAGTAATAAACAAAACAAAAAATAATCTAAATTATATAAAATAATTATGGTAATATTAAACATTTTAATCTTAGTGCCTAATAGTGCAATTGCAATGCCTAAACTAAGTACATGTGTACCTGTATTTTAGGCATAATAGTGCATTTTTCATAACAAAGCTTAAAAAAAATAAAGTTTTTATAAATTTAACAAATAAAAGATAAGTAGTTATAAGTAGTTATAATTTATAAAGGATAAGTAGTTAAACATTACTTATTATATAAATATAAATTATGAAATAACTTCCAACAAGTCCTCGGTATCATTGTAGGTTTTACTCTAAAGCCAAAATTTGACGGTCCTTTTACATTCAGTTTTATTCATATGAAAATAATGCAAAGTAGAATTTATTTTAAAATAAAGGAATGTGCCAAGGAAGCAGAAGAATCTATGTGAGTGTGCTATGAAAAGGGATCGTGTCGTCTTTGCTTAGTTACAGTCATGTAATCATATGGAGTAATTGAGTGCTTTTTCAATTATTTGCAGGATAAACAGTTGCCGAACAGATAGAACATCGCACTCGTTTAGTAATTTGTGGGTTGGGTAATCGAAAGGACGAAAGTTGATCACTTTAATAATAGCTCTCTGCGCTCTTTCCAGGTGTATCAGAGATTATGTAAATAAGCTTTTTGTTATTATTGGCAAGCAGCTTGCTCATCAAATACAAACGCCGAATTGAAAACTTATCTCAAAAATTTACCAACACAAATCAACTCTTTCGTTCTCTTGCATACCGACGAAGATGAAGTAAATTGTATAATTAGGAACCTAAAATCGAGTAGTACGCCAGACTGGGACAATATGCATTTTTAAAATCTGCAAATTCCGTAGTTGTTCCCATTATTACCCATGCTCTGCTCCTAAACCTCTGTTTCGACAAAGGAATTTTTCCGACACTTCTTAAGTTGTCAACTATAACTCCTGTGTAGTAAGTAAGGGTGGAGACAGAGACGATGTCAACAATTACAGGTCTATATCTGTATTATCAGTGATATCTAAATTATTGGAAAAATTACTCAAAAAAGATTACTAGACTATTTAAATAAAAACGATATACTGTCTCTAAATGAATTTGGTTTTCAGCGTGGAAGATCTGCGGAGGATGCAGTAATCTCCTTGAGATCTCTGGTTACAGAACAACTTGACAAACGTAAGAAATGTTTGTCAGTATTTTGAGACTTAAAAAAAGCGTTTGACACCGTCTCTCTCTCCATATTGGTACACAAATTACAAAAGATGGGTATAAGAAGTACTCCATTTTGTATATTCACTGATTACTTGACAAATAGGACGCAAACAGTGAAATTAGATAACCACATCAGTGGATGCGAAGAGGTTTTGTATGGCGTACCCCAAGGTAGCGTTCTTGGTCCTACGCTTTTTCTTATTTATATAAATGACCTATGTGATATATTGATCAAGAACGCTAATATTTTCTCTTATGCTGATGATACAGCCATTGTATTCACTGATAATTCTTGGGATGCTCTGAAGTCTAGTATGGAACGGGGACTGGAGCATGTAAAGAGATGGTTAACTAACAATTGTCTTACGTTAAATACTAATAAAACATACTACACCTGTTTTAGTACAAATAATGACACTCAGCCCAAAAATAATTTTGACCATTTTTTTGTTTGGATTTTTGCCAGGACCCGTCGCTGGTCCGCGAGTCTCGTCGTCTAGGGATATACTTAAGGAAATATACGTGAGTTTGATTCAATCTGTAATGATTTATTGTATTCCTGTATAGGGGTGGAGTTGCTAACACTCGTTTTCTTGAGTTGGAACGTGCGCAACGCAATTTGTTTAAAATAATGTATTTAAAAAAAAAGACGATTTTCCATTAGCAGTTTGTATCAACTATCAAATGTAGCCACTGTACGAAAACTCTACATCACTCAAACTGTACTCAGACAACATAGGTATCTAAACACGCACGCACGCACGCACGCACTAACACACACACACACATTTTATTATTTAAAAAAATATTGTACATTTATTTTATCATTATTAGGTTTACCTTTACTGTACCTATGTCAAAATTTACTCAGAATGTAGAACCACTGTATTTGTCTCAAAGATTTATGAGACAAATACCGTGGTTTGATAAGTAGCAACAGATAATTCATTGCAAGATTGGTGAGACCCTTGCAGCGAGACTGCGAACAAGATCAGGTGTACTGATGTGAGACCAAGACCAAGACTGAAGTTAGTCTCGTATTGGTCTTACATTGGGCAACACTGAAATAAAAGTACAATTAGAAAACTACATAAGTGACTCCAACATTTCAATTTTACAGTCGAAACAAAGATTGTAAGCTACTTAGGTGTTTTACTTCAAATCTGTCACCAAGCTAAATAGCTGTTTGTAGGCAACATGTACTAGATATCGGTAGAGCGTGTGTGAAACGAGATGAAGTTGTTAATCACGAAACCAGTCGTCGTGGCCAAACATAGTTTAGCATTAAACGTCATTCGTGGTTATATTAATTAATAACAACCCAGTTTACACATGAATATAGTTCGCATTGAACCGACTGAATGGTGAACGTATTTTATTGAACAATAGTCTGCTGCGTAACATGTTGTAATAGTAGATTCTTTTATTAACGTAGTGATGCGAAATTTCATTATGAAAATTCATTATAAGTTCTGAAATGTTTGAGGAGGAATAAATATATCTATAATATATATTATATCTTTGTTTAACAATTATAACAAACTAGTGGAGTAATTTCACAAAAAAATAATTGAATCATGATGGTGAAATATTCTGACATTCAATGAAAACTTAATTATTTATTTAAGAAAATACATAGGTCAGAGTCGGTACTCTGCCCCTACACTGGTACATACAAAAGATGTTTGTATTTTGTTTTTGTTTTTTTTTATGATTCTAAGACATGACATTAACTATGACCATATTAATGATACCCTCTCTAAAGTAATAATTTATTGCCTAATGCCAAGAAGACAAAATGTGTTAATTTTGAATTACCTAACGTGAAATCGACTAGTCCAAGCATAGAAATAAACGGAGAAAAGTTAGACCTTGTTAATAAAGCAGTCTTCTTGGGAGTGACCTTAGATAGTAAACTTCAGTGGTTTCCACATATATCGTCCCTGGCCAGCAGATTAAGCTCCGCTGCATACGCAGTCCGCAGAATACGTGAGCTTACCGATGTTAGTACTGCTAGACTAGTTTACTTTAGTTACTTCCATAGTATAATGTGCTCAAGTGGGGTAAAGCGGCAGATATTCAAACCATATTTGTATTGCAAAAACGAGCGATTCGTTCTGTGTACCGTCTAGGCTCTCGGGTATCTCTCAGAGAAAAGTTTAAGGAGCCTGGTATCATGACTGTGGCATCACAGTACATTTACTGAAATATTTTATATGCCCGTAAAAATATACATAATTTCAATAAGAAAGAAGATATCCATAATATTAACCTTAGAGCTAAGTCCAAACTCATGGTACCACGATTTCGTTTAACCAAGGTTAACAACTCTTTTATGGGGAACTGTATACGTTTTTACAATAAGATTCCTGAACATATATTAAGTTTATCATTTCCTAAGTTTAAAAACTACATTAACAGTATTTTGATCGAAAAATCATATTAAAAAATTGAAGACTACGTGTTAGATAAAGATGTATGGAAAGACGACACGGCTTCAGAATCCACACAAATTTGATTCAAAGTGTATTCCATAGCATTATTTGAAAAGTTTATTTGAAAAGAGCAATCCCTAGAGTTTCTTGCTCGTTCTTCTCAGGGAGGTCAACGTAGTGAACGAGCAGTAGTTTAAATGTGACGTTTCCAAGTGTAAATTTATTTTAGCTATGGAATAAATAATCTTTGACTTTGACTTTAAGTAACGGAACGGACAAGTCGTACGCCTGGTGGTAAACGACTCGGCTGTCCATAACAGTCGCAGTCAGTCAGAGCTTCAAATCTGAAGGGCACTGTCACTGCGCCCGACACCCTGAGACATAAGTGGACAAGTCTCATGTGCCTGTAATTTCACCAGTGCCGTTGTCTGCTGCGTACTCTACATTAAGTGAGTTGACTCTAATAAAACAAATGTGTTTAATTGAGTTCTCTTTAAGCGTAGTATTTCGCAAAATATAGGTAACTTCAGAATAGCAGAAAATAATTACCTTGCAGCTGTCCAACCACGTTATGACTTTTCTTTTTTTCTCAGACATTTATAAATACAACCACATAAAACCTAAACCTTATATTAGAATAGTAGAAATATGTTTAAATAGGTTCCGTCCTTTCCCCTTTAAAAGTTTCCTTTGCAAATATAATAATATGCACTGTGAAAACTAAACAACATCTGTTGAAGAAGCCGGAGCAGCAGCTTTTACAAATGACTTTTACTAAGTTTTACCATACATTTTAGCAAACGTTAGAAAGCCACACACCCTTTTATGGTGTGGTTAAGCGTAAGATTTATCTTGAAATATGAACATATGTATTACCTGTTATGTTACATATGCGTAATAAATTTACAGTTAATACTAGTCTAACAAAAGTTTAAACTTGCTTCCAACAAAATTATTAGAACATAATATTAGTACAGAGTACTAAAAAAAAACTGACCTGAAATGTTCGTGAAATTACATCTATTTACCAAGTTTCATTGAAATCGGTTACCGGAAAACGCACGAAACCGGATTCATCCCCTAGGTTGTTTAGTTAGTAGTTAGTTTAGTTTAAATGGAACCAACACTGAGGTACCCTCTTTCCAAAAAAAAAAAGAATCATCAAAATCGGTTCACAAATGCCGCCGGAATTGTCGCGTAACGTACATACAAAAAAAGTGAAAATTAAGAACCTCCTCCTCCCTTTATTTGAAGCCGGCTAAAAAATTAAGTGAAATTAAATTAAATTAAATTTTATTTGCTTAAAACATGGTGAACGAATGATGGAACATAGTATAATAGAACCCTAAAAATTTTACCCGATTAAGCATGCAAATTGTTATTTAAATTTAATTAAATTACGAGTATAACAATTTTATTGGCCATGCACAAAGAGTACCTAATCGTCAATTAATTGTTATTAATTAATTTCAAAATCATAACTATCAATGTCAAACTATTAAATATTATACATCATCATTAGGTATTACATTATTACGTACCAACTTCATGACCACATTTATCTAAAAAAATAATTACTTTGTAATAATTTCAACTCAAAATTTGTAATGTAGAAGTTTTTCGTTAAATTATTCTTATTGTTTTTTGTGTAAAGGAAGACATATTGAAAATTACATTTTGTCTTCAGACATAAAATAATAATTGTAACTTTTTTATAAAAGATGACCAAGTTCAAAACTTTGCTATTCGCTTTCGCCGTGTTCGTTGCCACGTCCTGCTCGATGACAATTAAAACGCAGACGGGAGTCCTCGTCAAGACGAAACATATGAGCACAAACACAATGTAGCTGCTGTACACTATTAAGGAGTTCCTCTCATCTGTCTGGTATTGCCATCAGATCAGATCAGCTCTAGGTCACCATAACGTTTTATTTTCGTTGATATTACAACTATGTACGTGCCAAACATATTTTAAAATCGATTGAAAGTAAGTGGATGAAATTTAATAAACCGGATTTGTTATTTTTTTTATAATATCAAGTGACAGGACCTTATGGTAAGCTACACGCCTGTCTATACCAGTTGCATTGCCACTCAGAACTATAAATCGCAATAATTTGAATGCACCCGTCGCCCTGAGGCATAAGTTGACAAGTCCCATGTGCCTGTAATTTCACCCGCACCCTTACCCTTCAAAACCGGAACACAGTAATGGTCACTGCTTGGCGGCAGAAATAGGTAAGGTAAATAGGTATTCTTTAATTTGCCATGGTTAGAAGTGTCTTACCCCTTTTCAACGAAAAAAGAATCATTGAAATCGGTTCACAAATGCTCTTTACACATCAGTCGTGTCCATGGGACCTGTAAAGAACATTGGTTTGAAGAAAAAAACAAACAAATACACTACATTAAATTCTTTCCAGTCAAAATATATTATTATGTCATTAATACAATGAACCAATAAATCAAGAAGTTAATATTATAGATCGTAACTTTAGAAAAAGTGAAAATTCCGTCTTATATCTAGGTGGCGCTGATCGATAGCCTGGAAGTAGTTTATATTATGTAAATGAGTTTTTTCCTTGTTCCTTTCTTCCTTTCCCTTTTATTCAAATATTGATGAAGAGGAATAATTATTTTCTGAACTTTGACACATATGCGTGTCAATAGATGGCATTGTGTGTTACAAGTTAATTTATAATTCATGCTTCCTAATATGGGTAGATGGAGCTAATCCTAAACAAAATAAAACAATAGCCGGCACTATCCATAAAATCTATGCAATAAGCGCCATCTATTTGATTCGTTATTATCACTAGAAATGAGAGTAGCTTTGATTAATTGCAGCTTGTTAAAAACAAATTAGTTACCAACACAGTACAAAATATAGCTATTTGGTACTCGTCGCGCCATCTGGTGTACCAATGCGTACTAAATATCCAACAACGCTATCTTGTATCGCGATTAGCAGTCCTCTTGAGTTAGGTATAGTCCATGTAATACCAATCTCTAATCTCTCACAATTTGAGTAAGTACAATAAAGGACTATTCACATTAGACCGTAACGGGCGCGAGTCGAGACAGGTACGAGACTCGGATTGGAAATGCTGCGTACATTTTATATGAAGTGATTCACATTACAACGTGCCGCGTCTGTGGCACGGACGAGCGACGACCGAGCTGCTTCCGAGGTCGTCCGGGCCTCGGGTGCGGCCCGGCCCGTCACGGCTCGGTGTAATGTGAACACTCTCTGACTCTGTCTAATAAATTAGACAGAGATTGTGCGGCGCGTACGAGACTCGGATGCATCGGACACGGCTCTCGCCCGGCACGGAATGTGCGCGAATCCGAATTCATCCCCTAGTTTGCCACCCTTAGAGGTAGAATATTTTCTTCAAATTTAAATGGGACCAATACTGAGGTACCCTCTTTCCAACAAAAAAGAATCATCAAAATAGGGTAACGTAACGTACATGCAAAAACAAATACAGTCAAATTGAAAACCTCCTCCTTTTTTTTTTGAAGTTGCTTAAAAAGAATAATATGCAACACCACAATATTCATCATCATTCCAGCTGCAATTGTCCATTTCGACTCATCCGTAGAACAAAGGCCTATCTATATGCACGATTGCTTATTCTCAGAACATTCTACATTTCGTTCGTTGTTGTTGATGTTCGATTTTATATGTCCGAAACGAAATAAGACATAAAAATTATGAAAACACCAATAGATAGGCCTTATTTTAAATAAAAAGATGATGTATTATAATTATTAATACAAAGATCGAACACTCAGAAAAAAATCCTTCGATCCGGTCGGATTCGAACCGACGTCTTCTTGCATACCGTGCCAGACGCTATACCAACTTAGCCACGGAACGAACCAACGGACCTAACGAATTTTTCTATGTGCTTGCGTCGTGTCTTTGTATTTGGTTTTTCAACGACTTTTTAGTCGTAACGCCATCTATGACAGATTTATCACCCAGTTATTCATTTTTATTTATCCACATGGCTCAGATTAATAAAAAATCTTTTTATTATCTAAAAATCTTAATATATAATTGAATATCAATTCAATAAAAATTTAATTAATACATTGAATAGCGACATCTCTCGCCAGGACTAGTAGCTGTAAAGGTACTAACTGGGTGATAAATCTGTCATAGATTTGTCATAGATGGCGCTACGACTAAAAAGTCGTTGAAAAACCAAATACAAAGACTTGACGCAAGCACATAGAAAAATTCGTGAGGTCCGCTGGTTCGTTCCGTGGCTTAGTTGGTATAGCGTCTGCACGGTATGCAAGCAGACGTCGGTTCGAATCCGACCGGATCGAAGGAATTTTTTCTGAGTGTTCGATCTTTGTATTAATAATTATAACAAACTAGTGGAGTAATTTCACAAAAAATAATTGAATATCAATTCAATAAAAAATTAATTAAGATTATGTATTTATCATATTTTCGTTGTATAATCACATCAGAGTCTGTTCTTCGGATGAGTCGATGTGTGTGCACAGGCCTCCCCCAAATATCGCATCAACGATCAGCCATAAATATAAATATTAAGGAATTTTTGCTGGAAACATTAAAATACTTCGTGAAATGTTAGGATAGTTAATTAAACAGAGAGTCACCGAACTGCTATAAACGGTCAGCCAAACGATCAGATAAAGGAATTGTTTCGTAAAGGTCGCGGGAGTCAACGCTAACTTTCGGGTTTAGTATAACAGCTTATTTAAATACTTATAACGTTGCGACTATCTGTTAAATATCATCAGAACGACAGGCTTTGTCTTTACATTTTAATCAAATCTCAAGTTTTTTAATGAAACGTGCAACAATATTCCTTACAACAGGATAACAGTCCGTACTTATCCACTTTTCTGTCTAGTACTCTGGTTTTAATCAAGTAATTGCGTCTAGGTGGAATTAGGGTCGACCTCTCATATTTGTCTCATATATACTTGTCGTGCATATACTTACTCATATACACCTCTCATATAAGGAAATGCTTGACTACATTCTCCGCCGCTGTGTTCCAATAAGGGTGGAGATTTTGCACCGACAACTCATTCATACGGCTTTATTAATTTATTGCATCTGACACCTAATTTATCAATATTTAGGAGAAGAAAGGGCATAAAAGCCAAAAAATCATTAATACAAAAATCATATGGACGAATTCTGTTGTGTTTGTTCCGGGAAGTACTGCCATCTTACTTATTTCTGCCGCCGAGCAGTAATGTGAGCATTACTGTGTTCCGGTTTTGAAGGGTAAGGGTGCTGGTGAAATCACAGGCACATGGGACTTGTCAACTTATGTCTCAGCGCTCCTCAAATCTTTGCGATTTAAAGCTCTACATGGCACTGCCACTGCTATGGACAGGTGCGACGCTTTTCACCAGGCGCACGACTTCTTCATGCCGTCACTTGGTATAATAAAAAAACCAGTTGGAGGAAAAGTATATGAAAATATAACATAGCTACATCACTAACAATATTTTTGGTAACATAGGTTTTTACGTCCTTTCTTCCTCGAAGTCAGTACTTCTATATTTAACAATAAAAAAGTATCTATACAGTACTTACGTTTTGCGTATATCTATTATCAGCAGACATCGGAACAGCAAGAGTACTTAAACACTAATCCAAACTAATATAATAATGCGTAATTAACTCTGTGTATGTTACGTTTTCACGGCTAAACCGGTGAACCAATTTTGACGAATTTTAGTACAGACATAGACAGCCACCTAGGAGAAGAACATAGGCTATTTTTTGTCACAAAAATAAATTTCAAAGGGGTTAAAATGGAGGATGAAATTTTATATAGAGAACCAATAATTTCTCAAATAAGGGATCTGAAAATTCATATTTATGCTTTTTGTAAGAAATAAACGATGTTTCAGCGTTTTAGACCAATTATCCCTCAAGGTAGGGGATGATTTGAATATTTTTTCTCTAAGTACTTACCTACCTTTGTATAATTACCTAACTAGAGTCTGTTTCACATTTATGCCTTTAGTACGAAATAAATAATGTTTCAATGTTTTTGATCAATCACGCCTCAGGGTAAAATAGGGTATGATTTAAATTTTTTTCTTGAAGTACAATGGAACAAACTACATGTGTGTAGTGGTATAAAGGAGAGGGATTCGGAGCAATTCACAGATAGATATGCGCACAGCAAAAACTAGAAGCCCTTGAAATATGAAAACTTGAGGGTATGTTACTTTTATTTAGTAAAGGCGTACTAAGAAAGAATTTTTCGAAATTCAATCCTTTAAAAAGTCAAAGAGGGTAAAAACTTTTGTATGAAAAATAGTATTCCTTGATTTTACAAAAATTTTTTTTTTCAAAACTACCTCTAAATAAGGGTTAAATAGGGTATTAAAGTTAGAGGTTGGGAACTTTATAACGCGTGGTGTGTTTTACTTTGAACTTGGTTTGGATCAAGATTTGGATATTATAAATACAAAATAAATAAGTACGCGACTGAGGATTTTTGAAAACAATCTTTAAATAGTGGTAAGTTATTCTATTGAAAATTGCTCAAAAGACCGTTTCTATAGAAGATCGAATTCTTTACATTTGCATACTTATATATTTTTCGTCTGTGTTTTAGCGGTTTATAATGCATATGAAAATTATACTTAATAATTCGGCAATCCCGGTGTCACGCGATTGCTTCGATACAAAAGCGCGTGTCATGTTAGCGAGCAACCGAATTGTATTACTTTGTTGATACAATTTGCTTTGGTGTAAAAACATTTTGGAGAAAATTTTTGAGGTGATCAGAGATGGGATTGGAACCCAATCAACCCACCCAAAGCCGGATTTCAGGCATCCGGTTATCAAAATCAAAATCAAAATAATCTTTATTTCTTAGGTAAGCATTATTACACTTGAAATCGTCACAATATTAAACTCTACCGCTCATTCGTAAGGCAGATTCCCCTGAGAAGAATGAGCAAGAAACTCTAGGGGTTGCTCTTTAATAACTTTTAAATAACATTTGTACGCATTCAACATTTACAATATTTTTTTTTGCTTTCACACATCAGATCGAGACTACATCCATGAGCTAAACGGGTTACTACCACGGATTTTTGTCATCCAAGTACGCAGACTTTTAGTATAAAGTTTTTGTTTCACTATAGTTTTAAGCCTCGTGAATGGCAAATTTTGTATATCAACCGGAATCTTATTATAGAAGCGTATTCATTGCCCCTTAAATGAATTGGTCACACTACACTATCCGGCTACTAAACGTTATACACCCTTTTCTTCTAAATACGCTGCCGTAGTAAATAGAACAAAATATAAGTACAATGCGTAGTTCCGGGATTAGACAGGTAATTATTTGCTCTAAGTGTACTAATTCCTTCAAGCTTTGGTAAACATAATCTTGCTTATTTTGATCTCCGATTACCAGTTACGATCGATCAAATCGACGTCTTTTAAATTTTTGAAAAATATCAACTAAATAAACACTAGTTTCTTTATGAAATTTTGAGGCAACAACACTGGTTTGAGTCCAATCGTATCGAGGGAAGTTGTTTTTGTGTATGTTCGATCTTTGTATTAGTAATAAAATAACAAACTAGTGGAGTATTTAAAAAAAAAGATCAATAGTAGGTATAGGTAATAAAAAAACATCATGATATTCAATAAAAATAAATATGTTTCCATTTATTATATGTTCAAAACCAGGTAACCTTTATGATAATATTTACGAGAAATATTATAACAAACCGAAAAACTTGGCTCGCCTCAATGTGAAATTACGCTTGCGGCAAATATTAACTGATGGCTACCTGCCTTTGTAAGCTTTCAAAGTTAAATAAAAACTCCTCTTTTCGTACCCTACACTTTTTGTACATCTCATAATAACGGTAGCTTCATTCGTGCGCGAAAGTAACGGTCATGTGATCCTACAAATTCATGAATGAATAACGCGTTCTTTATTAAAAATTGCAATGATAACACAGAACAGTTAAGAATCGAAACATGCTAATATACTACAGGAGGCTTAATTGCTAAATAGCATTTTATTCCAGGCAACCCCTATCATAGAAAACCAGATAGAAAGAATATCATAGTATAAATACAAAACGCATTTTTTACAAGAAATCGTTACATTGATTAAAATCTACTAACAATTCGTAAAACAGATTCCTCTGAAATTAATGAATAAGAAACTCGAGGGGTTAAATTTGTAAATAAACATTTGTAGACATTTATCACTTACATAGTTATTTCAAATATTTGTACATTAAGACAGTTTTTTGTCATCCAAGTACGCGGAAACTGTATAATAAAACTTTAGTGTGAAGTTTTAGTTTTATTATAGTTTTAAATCTCGTAAATGGCAAATCCCGAACATGACATGATTTTTATACCTCGTATTAACGATAATATGTCGGTCCAAATTGTTCATCAAAAAACTATATATTTTCATAAATTTATATTAACGGGAGTGTATGAATGTTAATTTCTTTAAACCTACCTCTCAAAGACACCTGGGGCCCAAAATGTAAACAGCCCTAACAACACGTTTTAACAGGACAAAGATTGTACTCTGTTAATATCAGAAGCATTTTTTAATCACGTACACTGCAGAGCCCTTTCGGTAATTTCGTTATTCGTGGCCCGCATAGCAATTCAGCTTCTTTAGTTAAACCTGAAAATAGAACTGTATCTAAAAAGATAATTTTTCGTTTCTAACTACAGAAATGTAAGTTTGTGACAATATCTAACATTGGGTAATGTAAATTCCACGCAATTTGTTTTTGTCATTAAGGAGTAAGGTTTTAATTACAAACCAATCTACTACCTTAGAAATAGTATTATTGATATCGTCATAAGAATTGGTGTCTTTTAACTTTAAATAAAAAGGAAGTATCATCAACAAACAACACTAACACGTGTTCTATTCCTATGATGATGTATTATACATTATAGATAAAAATGCTATCGTAAATACCTTTGAAACAATAACCAGACGAAAGTTATTTCATAGGTCGTTTGAAGGAATCAAAAGATGGGGATTGTTGAACAGTATCAGAAAGGAAATTCTACAGAATAACGGACAACAGACACGCGAGAGATGACATGAGAGGGCGTTTCGCATGAAGGTATCAGAGGAGCGAAAGGGCGGGCAGAATGCAGACGAAGTGTTATTTAAAACTACGAGGCTTCAAGGAATGGAATAGTGTAAAGTAAAGAAGGGAAAGGATATAAAGGTTTCTACGCCAGTGGATAAATCCGGATGTCCGAAGATACATCGCGCACGCACCTTGTTGAGCTGTTCCAATTTACCGTGCACCTTTTTGATTGTTAAATAGTGTAGGAAATATCCGGATGGCCAGTATCAGATGTATATATTAATGATTTTGAGTCAGTATAATAAGTGGCCAAAAGTTTCTAAACTTTTCAATGAGAGAGAAATACCCACCAAAACCAAGCGGGTTTAATGTACACACCGCTCCAAAATGACCCGCAGGTTTCTGACTTCGTCTAAATAAGGAATTCGGAAACCATAAAAGACCACAGGTGTTAAAGAGTCAGTATTGTTTTTATTAACAAAACCTTTGCTGTATCTCAAAACTTGTGGGCATCATTAGAATGCTTGTTTAACGCACATTCGATCATACATACAAATCTTTTCTTATTATAGATAAACCTCATATTTTTGCACATCTGTTATGAAAACTACAATCGGGATAAGGATCTCACATCCTGAGAAATTAATAATCTCCTTATACTATGAATACCAGGGCAACGGAATTCAGTCCAGGGCGCTACTCAGAATATTCAGACCGGAACCAATTTAGAAAAGTTCGTTGCCCCAATTGAACTTACCGAGAATCGAACCCCGAACCTCCTAATCCAGCGTCCATAGTGCAAACTGTTAGGCCATCAAGGTCGTCAAAATGTCGTGGTGAAGTGGAGTTACGCGATATCAGCACGTAAGTGTGACTAACAATAATGTAAATAAACTTTTTAAATAAAGCCTCTGTAAATAAGTAAATTTTACACATTTATTCTTACTTCTACCTACCGAGAAAATTAAATTGGTTACTCCTAGAATAATATTAACGTGTATATTTTACTCTAATCAGAATTTTTCTTTATAATTTCATTCTAATTAAATTCTAATCTTTTAAAATTGCATAAGTCATAAAGAACGGAGCGAACGAATTTAATAATTTTCATTTCAATATAAATTTTAACGCCAGTTTCTTAAAAAGGGGTAGTACAGGGACAGAATTCTGCGCAAAGGATCTTACCACTAAAATATTCTTCAAACAAACGATAGACGGACGTGTCCAGAACACAAACTGGTTTAATGACGGGTACGAGGGATGATACGAGTGATATTGGTGTTATCTTAATCGGTGGTGAGGCACTACACAAATGCACACGATGGGCGCGATAAGCCGGTCCACACTACTCCACACTAATATCGTTCCATTAATACTCCATTTGTTTAGCACTGCATTTATACCAAGTAGATGCTTATGTTTAAGTTACGTTTTAAGTTTTATTTATGTGTGATTTCTCATTACAACGAACCTAAATCTAATTTCATAACGACAATCTATTAACCTAACACATTTTTTCTTTTTTTTATGATATCAAGCTGCGGGGCGAAAAAGTGTGCCTCGTGGTAAGCGACACGTCTGTCTATGACTGCCACTACGCCCGTCACTATTACGTACGTAATTGAGCACGTCTCATGAGCCAGTTATTTCACTAGCACCCTTATTGCCCTTCAAAACCGAAACGCAGTAATGCTCACATTATTGCTTGGCGGCAGATATAGGTAAGGTGGCAGTACCTACTTCCCTGGACGAACTCTTTCACAAGGAACTCTACTGCTACTTAAAATCTTAAAAGCTTGAAACAATGAAATATAAACTTTTTGAAATCAACCGCACTAGTAAGTTTTTAAATGTTTCTATTAAACGCTAATGACGTTTAGTCTTTCAATTGTTTTAACCGCCATATACGCGTAATTAATAGTATTTTATGCAATCGTTGCATAATGAGGGTTTTAAAGTCGAGTACCATGTTTAAGTAATAGATACGAGATTTTAAAACCCAACTATGTAATGATTGCATATATTGACTTACAAATAAATGGACGACGGGTCTAATACAAAAACCACGAAAAAAATGTCCCAAGTCAACCTATTTAAACGTAGTGACATGTAAAGGAATATGAAAAAGCTAAAACGTTGAATTTAAATTGTAATGTCATCGCAGTACTGTCTAATTCCGCTTGCTTCGCTGTCAGTCGAACAAACGAAGACTAAAGCGTGAATGACGCTCTGTATACGATTTTAACGCCCTATAAGTTTGGACACGTTTTAGCGCGGACCCGACGTCCATATAATTGTAAGTCAATGATTGCACACAATACTTTTTCTACGAGTAAATAAAATGATGAAACCAAATATGAGAACCAATATCTAGGTCGAATCAAATTGTTTTGTTTTTGACACTTGTCATCGTGACGCGAATAGGGATGTGGACTAATCATATGGGTAATCACATTATACGATTTTCTGGAGAAATTGTGATTGTTTTGATTATTTTTCGGTTTCTTTGTTGTTCAGCGGACCTAAAAGGCCAAATCGTGCAATTCAGTTAAAATCAATTCATTTACAGAATTCCTTGCAATTTCTCTTATTTTTGTAAAATTGTCCCATTCTGTTGATTTTATAATATTCTTAAACAGTTTATTACGAGAAATTAGTGTAAATAAGTATGTTCATCAATAAAATAACTACATAAGTCAATATTTTTTTCGAGAAATCGAAGTGACTCGGTGAAATTCCGCTATCATTTGTTTACAACACTATTATTTAAGAAAAAATAGCTTGAGGACGTAACTGTTTTTAGGACGTTTCGGAGTAACTCAAAATTGCATTTTATTTTGGAATTCGTGCGAAAACAGTACTTCAAATGTTTTGTCATATTATATAATGTTTCAATAAAATTTATGTAGTTTTTTTTAACCCAATTATGCTAATATTTGTTTGTTTATTGTTTCGTTGAAATTCAAAGTTACATACTATCGTCTTCTTTAGCTGTCAAATTTGGCCTCTTATTTGGTGACGACTATAATTTATCAAATTGACTAAATTGAATAGCAGTTATTCCAATCGACTGGTTAAAAAAAGTCATAGGAAAATTTGGTCGTACTGCAGCAGCGCGACAATCGCGCGGTCGCCGTGGCTAATTTGAACGCGCATCGAATTTAATGTTATTATGAAGCAATAATAGCATTTTGACAGATAAGAAATTTGTTCTAACAAAACAGTTTATCTTTACGCTGGTCGTAATTTGCGGTTTTTAAACACATCACAGAGGGTTTATGATATATGTGTAGATGAACATACATTATGTAGTATAGAGTAAGTACTTTGTTTGTGAAAATTTTAAATTTCATGTCTGTCTTCTATTTTTGTGCATTAATGTAATTAATTACGCATCATAATGGTAAAATAAATATTATTTCTTAACAATATAAAATATTAACATAACGTTAATGCAGTATACAAGGCGTCACACGGCTATGGGACACGGAGGGTAGATACTTTAAATATTAAGGACCGTTTGCTTCGTTCTCAATAAACTCTCTGTAACAGTATCAGTTAAGAAGATACATTAAAGATTTCTAACTAACAATCTATTAAACAAAAGTTCACGTCGTTGTTACGTAGATGGT
>NW_020653854.1:449777-554855 GCF_003589595.1 Hyposmocoma kahamanoa | reverse complement strand
CTAACAATCTATTAAACAAAAGTTCACGTCGTTGTTACGTAGATGGTGTTATTGGTATATGTATTTGAGTAATGCGATGAAATAATATTCGTTATTGAACGGAGAACAAAACACGTCAACTTTGATCGACCTAATTCAAATAAATAAAATAATAAAGAAATCACTTTCCATCACGTGAGACAGAGGTCAAATTTAAAAATAATAAAAAATAAATAAATAAGGTGCAGTCCACACTGAGACCCTCTGTGCCTACTCCACCAATTTCGTATAGGTAGGTACTAAAACTAAAATAGTGTCGAGTCGACCTGAGGCGCGGACAGACTGGCACGGAGCCTAAAATTCATAAAGTACACCTATATTTTACTATTATGTATGTATTATGTATGAAGATACCGCCTATGCATGTAACGAACACGAATTTACATGCATTAACACAGCTATGGGCGTGTCCCATAAAAAAAGAGAAAGCATTTTATTGTGGATAGCATATTTTCTGTGTCTGTATAAGTCTGTGATGCGAAGGTCAGTTCACACACGCACATATAAATAAAACAAATCAAAATAGTTCGTTCTCCAACACAAAACATATTTACATTATTTATTTATTTATTTATTTATTTATTTATTTATTTATTAAGGATTGCCAACAAAGTTTACAACTTAACGTATACAAAACAATAAATACTTATTAATTAACATATAGTTGCAACTTCAATTATAGGCAACCACAGCATGCACTTACATGTATATTTAAATGTACAAAAAGAAAAATGTCTACCGATAAAATGAAATTAAAATTAATAATAATAATAATTTAAATCCAATAATAACAATAATAAATTAATTAAACCTAAGCTAAAGCTACAAAATTGTTCTTTCCTTAAATTTATATAATGTATCACAAAATATGTCAACAGTTTCATCTTCACCGGACAGTCGATTATATAAACTAGATAGGCGGGGGACTGGCGAATGCTTTCCTACATTCGTTCTACACAAACGGACATGAAATAAAGGACGCGGCTGTCGAGGCGGACGTGGGGGTACTCGCATACCAAATTTATTGAGAATAGACGGACAGTCTATCATGCCGTTCATAATTTTATGTAAGAAACATAAGCCTAAAGTATTTCTCCTACCATTCAAAGTTTGCATGCCAAAGTGCTCAAGTCGGGCACTGTAACAGTTTACGTCATGAGGCGGCCTGAAGCGGTACGCCAGGTGTCGTAGAAACCTTCTTTGGACTCTTTCAATTCTCTCAACATGGACTCGGTATGTTGGGGACCACACAACGCTACAGTACTCAAGCTTACTTCTGACATAGGCATTAAATAGTAATAAGGTAGTGGAAACCTTCCTGAACTCCTTTCCATTTCTAAAAATAAATCCTAGTGATTTGTTAGCAGCGGCCAGCATACTGTCAATGTGAATAGAAAATTTAAGCTTGGAGTCCACCACTACACCCAAGTCTCGTATCTTAGAAACTTCTTTAAGAGTTTCACCTGAGATATTGTACTGGGTACTGAGAGGTTTACGTTTTAATGTGAACTTAATATGGAAGCACTTACACGAATTCAGATACATTTTATTAATGTGACACCAATCAATGAGTCTATCAATATCAGCCTGCAACAAATCAGCATCATTGAGACTTTTAATAACACGCATTATTTTAACATCATCAGCAAACAAATAGCAGATCGAGTTCTTAAACAATCTTTCAATGTCATTAATGAATATAATGAAGAACAATGGCCCAAGGTTTGAACCTTGCGGCACTCCAGAGCATGAATTAAAAGGATTTGAACTATAACCATCAATTACAACTCTAGAACACCTGTTATTTAAATATGATTGACACCATTGAAGTAAGGAGTCCCTAATCCCGAAGTGAGCTAATTTGTTTATCAATATACGATGATTAACTTTATCGAAAGCTTTGGAAAAATCGGTATATATTGCATCTACTTGTCCTGAAGTATCGACTGCAAATGCTACATCATCAATGTACTGGGATAGATTTGTGTCCGTAGATCGCTTCTTAATAAATCCGTGCTGATTCGGTGATAGTTTATTCTTGACATGCCTAAACATATGACTATATACTATCGACTCAAAGACTTTTGCTACGGTGGACAATATAGAAATAGGCCTATAATTCGTAACCAAGTCCTTTTTTCCGTTTTTGTGAATTGGCACAATTCTAGCACGCTTCCAAGTGTCAGGAAATATTCCCGTAGTAACAGACTTGTTAAAAATGGTCAATGGGACTGCTAGTTGTTCAGCACAATTTGCAAAAAAGACTGGCGGAAAGTTATCAGGACCTGAACCTTTACTTAAATCAAGATGCTTGAGCTTATATTCCACACAGTGAGATTCAATCACTAAATTCGGAATCGCATCCATCATGCCCACCTCATCCAAATCAACATCACCACCAGTATGCAGTTCGTACACGGAAGAAAAGTGAGTTGCAAAAAGGTTCCAGATCTCACCTCCTTCATATCCTGTAGTGTTATTTAGAGACATAGATGGCGGATAATTGGAACCGTTCTTACGCTTATTTTTAATATGTGTCCAGAAAAACTTTGAATTGCTGAGTATTAACGTTTCTATTCAATTAATGTAATTTCTGTAACACTCCCGCATTAGGGCATCGCAGTCTTCGCGCAAATAATCAAATTCTATCTTGTCGAGCCGATTCCTGTATTTTTTGAATTTAACATGATACTTGTATTTAAGCTTTAGTAAGTTTATCAAAGCTGGCGAAAACCAGACTGGATATTTATTAAATTTAGATTTGCAAGATAATGGTATACATTCTTTAACAATTCTATCCAAATGCTCGTAAAATATTTTAACCATATCATTCACATCAACACACCGCTCATATAAATCATTCCAGTCAATTTTACCCAGTTGCAGATTGATAGCATCATAGTCAGCCTTGTGAAAGTTCGGTTTAGGTTCTGTATTTGAATTGCGAGGTTTATTAGGAATTGTAGTGATTTCAATGTCGATGTCCAAAGGGGGTGGTGTTTGTCAATATTTCGCAGTGGTCTAGTACATTCATAAATCTTAATGTCTGGCATGCTGCTTAAAACAAGGTCAAGAATGCGATTGCCGCTGTTTGAGACATGGTTAAGCTGAACAAGATTATTTAAAGACATGAAATCTATGAAACTGCCCCTCAAAGAACGATTTTCATAACCAGTTGGTGAACTTTGGCCCCGATCAACATCAGCTTTCCATATTATTCCTCCCAAATTAAAGTCACCCACAATAATTGTCTCACCATCACTCTCACAAGCACCGCACGACTTTACCAGGTAGTTGTCCAGAATAGATTGTGATACCGGAGGAGGCAGGTAAACAGCACAAATATTTAACACTCTTGATTTATTTAATATAATTTGAGTCCAAACATCTTCGCAATCACTCTCCCACTCATTCATTCGTCGCGATAAATACTTTTTTAAAACAGCGATTAGAACCCCTCCTCCCCTCTCTTTAGAACTGCACATAGGTGAGCTTTCCCTGTCCCGCCTATACACATCATACCTGTCATCAAATATTTCGGCGTCGAAAAAACTGTTGTTTAGCCAAGTTTCTGTGAAAATAATAATATCGTAGTTATTTCGCAATATTTCCTCACGAACCTGTACGTTATTCAATCTAAGGCCTCTAACGTTTTGATAGTAACATATTAAATTGTATTTAGTTAGTATCATATAATTTACAAATAATACAGCGTCCATGAGTGCGAACTGCAACAATCGGATTAGAGCGTTTATACATTCTTTGAATACAATATTTAATTTAATTTAATTTAAACTTACAAATTTACAAAATTAATAATATAGATTAATTCATTAGTTAAGCAGATGTAGCAAAACAAACGAAAAAGAGATATATCTAGACCAGACAAAAAACACATTCATTCAATGCAGTGGTTATTCATATTAGTTTAATTTTGACAAACACTCAATGGACTTAATCAGCACGTACTGCGCAGATTCATTCTTACGCAAATACACGTTGCCACCCTTAACCCATACAAACTTGAAATTAAGTTCTTGAAATTAAGTTATAACATTTAAAATAATTGCTTAAAGCTTAAGTGTCGAAGAAAAGGCAAAAAAGTCCTTGTCACATGTTAAAAAATCGCCCCTGGAGACGCCGCCGTATTCAGATACGTTTTCAATAAATATTTAATTGCTGGGCAATCTGCTCACCGAAATCAAACACTGCTCCAAGCTTCAAATCCCAAAAGTAGGTTATACACAGAATGATAAGTCAATTTATAAGTTAGTATGTCATTAACACAGTTTTTTTTTACCTAAACTACCTATTTGAATTATCGGTAACTGTAAACAATTTTGTAGGAAATAGTTTTGTCTGTTTATACTTTAAAAAGTACCAATAATTTACTATTATTACCCAAATGTCACTGTCTACGTTTAACAGCCGAACTCTGACAGCGATTCTACTTTATGATACTTGTTTCTATTAATCCGTTGGTATACTGACGCGGCGGCTAAGAGTGAGTACATGCGTAAAGATGGCACTGCTGAAAATTAGGGACATATTCAGTTCACGGAATGTCGAGATCCAAAGAAAACCTAGTGAGCTTATCTTATGGCTTGGGGATATCCTTCCGCTTGCCAGAGTCGGCCATTCTTCGCGTACGTGCGACGTGGGATAAGGCGAGACCGCGTACTTAAAATTTCTTACAATTTGCAAACACATATTCTAGATTTCTAATCGTAAGAAATAGTATTTTGACTAGCCATCTTAATTTTTCTAAACATAATGTCGATGATGTTATTTAAGAAACTAGCTTTACGAAGGTAGTCACAATTAAAAAAGAGTTATGATTGCAGGCCAAGTGAGAATTATATTTGTTACACGAGTACGGCAATCCACATTCCGCCGCGGTACACTTAGAGTATAGTGATTTTCTCAAACAATGCGAGGATATAGGGACGAAAGAATGAAGGAGAATGTATAATAGAAAAAGTAAAAAATAATGAATTAATATTTCTTGACAAGTTTTACTTCTTGTTTTAAATTAGGCGGAGTACAGTCCGTTATTGCATTTTCGCTCTCTCACTAGAACTCATTTTCGCGAAGTATAAGCAGCACAAAAATGAGCACTGATGAGCAGTTGGCTGTATGACAGTTCATTCTTTAGTCTGCTTACATAGCTCTTTGTTAGTCTAAGAGTTACAGTCTTTGTTTTTGTTAGTCTTACAGTCGATGCAGTTACTAATCGTCTACCTTTACACACGCGCGGGGATTTTAAGCGCGATGCAAATGTGCGACTGCATCGATACAAACGCGCGATAGCATCGTTGCGTAGCGATGCAATCGCGCGTTTCACGAACGCGTAACTACTCTAATTTGTTAGTAGATAAATATTTAAAAGTTTTTAACAGGAATTTTCATTCTTATTTTGCCGGCCGGCCTAGACTGGCAAACAGTTGCACGCTCCTTCACAAACTTCATGGGTTTTTTTTAAAGTACCTAATGCAGACATTTCCGAGCATGTTTGAGAAAAAAAAATCTTGCCTATAATAGTAGTTTATGTGACTGTTACATAAAATACAAGTGAGGGTTTATGAAACAAGCCAACAGGCGAGTCTCATAAAAACATCTCACGAGTGTCTTAATGCCTAACTATGTACTGTTACATACACTGCTTTATCTACACACATATTACAAGCTCTCTGTGATGTGTTCATGAACCGCATGTTACGACTGGCGAAATGGCGGCAAATAAAAACTTTTCTCGTGCATGTCACACAACCGTAGTTTTATTTTTAATTCATTGACAAACTAGAATCGGCCCCAATTATCATATCGTTCGATATCAAACAACGTGTGAAATTGTCAAAATTGTTTACTATTAAGTTGGTCGTAATTTGCGGTTTTTGAACACATTTTTTAGAGTTTATGATATGTGTGTAGATAAACAATAAAATGTGTCCTTAATGAGTGGATCCTGTAAAAATATTTATACACATACTGAAACTATTAATTTATCATTAACATAATGAAAAGTGTTCTCGATTAATATTAATTGAAATATACTAGTAAGTAAAGAATATTTAGTATATTTTCCTTATCAATGCCGATAATTGGAAGGTTGACGTAGTTCTTGCAGTACTCTCATAAAAACTGCTTCGAGGAACGACCCTTTCTTGATCGACCCCATGGGTTTATGTGTCCTGTGTTTTGTGGTTAGGGAAGGAAACAATATAACAAAGATTTATTATTTGAGATATATAGCTTTACACGCATATTGGTCGTTCAAATAAACTTTTTTAATTATTTTTTATGTCGATTGCATTGTAATCACGCATTATATTCATTTAGAAATGTCTATCTCGTAGAAAGAAGAACCCTTAAGGTATGAATCAACAAATCAGCTCTATACCGCTCTTGACTGTATCTATTACCAAGACTTCAAATAATAGTTGTATATTGTATTTACTTCTTATTATAAACCGACTTTAAAAAGGGCGTGGTTCTTAATGCGACTGTTTTTTTATGTATGTTACGTGATATCTTCGGCATTTATAAACCGATATTGATGATTTTTTTTTGTTGGAAAGAGCTTTCCTCAGTATTGGTCCTCAAAAGGGTGGCAAACTAGGGGATGAATACGGTTTCACACACTATCCGGTAACCAATTTCAATAAAACTTATTCACTTAGTAGATGTAATTCCACGAAATTTTGAGGTCGGTTTCTTTAGTACTTTGTACTGAGATTATCATCTTTCGTTTTACTCCCATTGCTATAGAGTAAAAACATACGAAATAAATGTCGTCTGAAAAGAAGTTGTATTAATTTTCATGTTTTTTCATGCGATCTTAAAGAACCATTTGCCGTTTTACTTTTAGAACACCTTAACATTAAGTTACTTATAAATTACATAAATATATTGAATGACTTTTTGAACGACGCCTAAGTATACGAATTTCGGTTCTTCCAATGAAATGAAATATAGAAAACAAAAAAAAAATAAGTCCAGATCTAAGCGTTCCTACTAATGTGCAAATTGTTCTTAACGAGTGACATAATCAATCAGCGAAACAAAAGGACTTGCACATACTATCCATCGCGCCAATAGAAGTCGGAACCATACCTTCTTCCAGCTACTATCTAGGTACAATAACTTCTATCAAATAACAAATATCTATAGTTAGCTATCAAAAGAGTTAGTTAGTTATATTTATACTGTTCATATAGCTTTTCGCTTAAATAAAACCTTTTTATAGCTGCAACAGAAGAATCGGCTTTACGTTGTCCGGTTCACGATTGACCAAGTAATAAACCAAGAAAGATTCATTATTGCCACAAGTTCGTGGGTCAACATTTATTACGCCGTCGGCATATTAATGATCGCAGTGGCTTTAGATCAATCATTATGATATTCTTTCATGTCGGACCCTGCCGGGGCGTGGCGGGAGTTTTTCAGGCTTTGATCCTTATTGACGTCAGAGAAGTTGATAGACCACGAGGTGAGATAAAAGAAACAACGGAAATAAAGCTGAGATTATACGTTACATACGTAATAGTTTCCATCCTATACGGTATTCTTTGTGATTTAAATAAAGGTCTGAGTGGCACTGCAACTGCATCTATTATGGACAGGCGTGTCGCTTACCGCCAGGCGCACGACTTCTTCGTTGGGTCACTTGGTATCATAAAAAAGCTGGATCGGGGTGAGCCGGCCAAGCAATAAAAGCTAACATCGCCGCGCAACTAACTGTGGTGTCCTC
Organism: Hyposmocoma kahamanoa; assembly: GCF_003589595.1. Classification (NCBI taxonomy): domain Eukaryota; kingdom Metazoa; phylum Arthropoda; class Insecta; order Lepidoptera; family Cosmopterigidae; genus Hyposmocoma; species Hyposmocoma kahamanoa. The sequence continues at coordinate 547,066 of NW_020653854.1, read as the reverse complement.
CCATAGTACATGTTTTATAAACCTGAACTGGCTCTCGACAAGTATCAAGATAATGCTAAAGCATCCTAATTGAATATATCAGTGCAAAAGTGATGTAACCCACAATAATAATTGATTTAAAAAAGTATTTGGTTTCTACAATATTATATATTACTTTAAATGATACTAAATTATGATTATTTTATATTTTTATGCTATTTTCAATTTCTATAAATAATTATATACTATTACTATATTGGTCGAATCGAATCAGTGAGAATATCCGCAAGAATTCATAAGAATTTGCAAAACTTAAGTGGCAATGGGCAGGGCACATTGCTCGCAGAACAGATGGCCAATGGGGCCGAAGAGTTCTCGAGTGGCAATCACGTACCGGTAGACGCGGCGTGGGCAGACCACCCACAAGGTGGACTGATGATCTGGTGACGGCTGCGGGAATCCGCTGGATGTACTAAGCGGCCCGGGACTGGTCGTTGTGACATTCTTCGGGAGAGGCCAATGTTCAGTAGTGGACATCTTTTGACTGAAATAATGATGATTACTTTTATATGTAATAAAATAAATTTGGCTAAATTTAAATCCCTCATTAATTTCTATATGCATTCGATGCGGTTACACCACGTTTGCGCTGAATGCCTCAATATTGTAAGTTATAGTTTCGGGCCCTTTACAGGTCCCATGGTCACGGTTTGTTTAAAAAAACAAATATACGCGATTTAAATCCGGAAAAATAGTTTTATTTCCTAGGTGTAACAATCGCGAAAACCTAAGAACTCGATACGTAAAGTACGTTATACCGCCCTATGGAATTATGGATTTATAGTATTATATTTTATACTATATTTTTATGTGTAACTAGTAATTGCTTTACTACAGAGCAGTAATGAGTTTGTATTTGTAAGTAAAAATATTCATACCTAATGAAATGGAGATATCATCCAGTCTATGTGTCTTACTTGAAGTTTAGGTTAGTACTATGCCCATTCCGATTTCTGTTAATTAATTCTTTCCACAAGAGTCACAAGCGATGGATTATCTTTCCTCGGTTCCACCAGATCTAAAGGTTTAAATTGACGGCGATGGCTTTCAACATTTTGTCCTGAAAAACAGTTGCAGCTAATCCCTTCACCTAATACGGCCCAACACAAACAAGAGCACCGTAAAACGCACCCTTTGCCTACTCTACTCTACCTGACCATCTTTAAATATTACGCCGCTCTCTTGGCGATAAAATTATCCGAATATTTATTTGGTACAAAGACCAGAAAACGCATGTGAAAATACCATTTGCAACTTGACAGTGTGTACTTGCAAAACATAGACAGGTAGGTACACATATTTGTTTCGGTAATTGGCACGCCTCTATAATACGATTACCGTTTTAGTACACTAAATAAGTACAGGTACAGATTTTATTACAGAGCTGGTATTTTGATATTAGTTAATTACTACATTAGGTACGTCGACAAGATCAAACTCTCGCAAAATACACAACAGACAGTCTAACAATCACCACTAATGAGTTAGAAGTCTTAATTAAATTGAAATGTATAGATGATATAAGGCGACCAATCAATCAATCCGGATGAATTAGTTTCTGAAGTTTGAGTTTTAGTTTCGAATAAGTTAACTCGGGTTAAGGAGGATGAACATTGTCCGCAATACTTTAGAACAATTTAAAATCAATATAATCTTTGTCAATAACAGTTCTACTTAATTGTAGACTTCGTTTATAAGATCGTACGTGACAGACATTATTATTAGACAGACACGCCTTTGGGTTCCCATGTAGGGGTAAGGCAGAGCTTTAAGTGACACAGTGCAACTATAACCACATCTGGCAAATCTTTGGGTTAAGATTGTATACAACCTTGTGTGACGTAGTGCATCATAGTGACAGGTTGCCAGCCTGTCGCCTACATATAGGACAAACCTATTAAACCCAATCCCTCAGTCGACTTTTACGACTTGCGCGGGACGATAAGCAGCTGATAGCTTCTATGTTTCTCTTTTGGTTCCAGATCAGCGGGAACTGCATGGACATTAAAAATATTAAGCATTATTGAGGTTTAATGTGAAATAACTCTAGTAGTTTTATTAATACAGTTAGTTATTAATACAAAGGTCGAACACAGAAAAATTTCTTCTTTGACGCGATGGGATTTGAATACAGGACCATGCTGCACCGTAGCGTTACTCTTACCAACTGAGCCACAGGTCAAGCTACCGGGCTGTCGAAATGCTCCTATGTGGTTTTGTTCTGGATCTTTGTGTTGGTTTTCGGTATTCGTCACCGCTAGTGACATCTATTGAGAGATTTTTGAAAACGAACTAAGGGAAGAGCAATGCTACGGTACAGCCTGGTCGTGGGTTCAAACTCCACCGGCTCGAAGAAATTTTCCTATGCATTCCATCTTTGCATTAATAATCGTTAAAAATATTGTTATGGTATTATACCTACTATGCTCGTCGTAACTTTAAACTAACGGCAGATCAACTCTGTGTTGCAGTGGATAGCTTATATCTATGGTTCTTCTGCTTATAGGAAAAAGATAAATTGTCGTTATGTATCGAATTCTTAGTTTTTCGCGATTGTTACACGTTTCGGACCCTTTACAGATACCATAGTCACCGCTGAATGACTATGGCACCTGTAAAGGGCCCGAAACGTTGGTTTGTTTGAAACAAAAAACAAGTACACGCGATTCTCCGAAAAGATTTCATTTCCAATGTCCTTTAGTTTTTTTTTCTAATAAATAATGTACAACAGCAAAACCTTTGCTAAGTAATGAAAAGGAACCAAAAACAAGTATAAATTTAGAATTAAAGATAGAAATAGGTTAGATAAGTAGGGTACCTACATGCTACGATTTCCTTCTTATCCTAATATTATGTATTGCCTCGAGTATTATTACTGTAAACATTTTGTTTCCACAAAATCACGCATTTTTTCATTTTCCGTAGTAATTAAACAACTTGTACCGAATGTCGCGCCGGCTCCGAAGGTAAGCTTTGAAGGACCAAAGTCGCAAAAATCTTTAAGTTACACTCAAAATTCTGGAAAAAAGTAATGAGCGGCAAAAACATCAGAGATTTAATGATTTTCAAGAATACTTACTTGTAAATTAAGAACTGGTGATACGTGACTAAAATGCTTGCGTTGAGTAGGTAGGTAGCTGTAAACTTTTACTTCGTTTCCAGTAGGTAGTTAAGTTTGCTTATGAAACCACAACATCGTCTAATGCCACTTGTCAGTTTCCATAACTCTCGACACTTCTGTACTTTGGACCGTCTTATAGTAGGTGGTATAGAGTTGAATGTAATCAATACTAAGAATGCCGTTGTTTGTTACCATCCTTTTTATTATAAAAGTTTGTTAGATTTTTTTCTCAAAGTTGCTCCTATTTTTTTCTCAAAGTTGCTCCTTAATATGTTTGTTATCCAGATGTCGATCGCTGCGGACCCCGGGGAATATCCTGGTAGCGAATTTAGCGCTCAGCGATTTCCTCATGCTGGCCAAAGCTCCTGTCTTCATCTTCAACTCTTTCAATCTCGGGCCTGCCTTGGGAAAAACGGGTGAGATATGAAAACTAAAACTTTCGAAAAAGATTTACGAAACACTAAGTTAATTAGTCGTTTGAAATGTTTATATTCTATGCCCTGCGGTAGGTACTTTAAAACATTTTATCATTTCAGGCGTTTTTTTTATTTTTGTTAGTGATTTTTAAATAAATTATCTATCATTGTAAATAATAATCTAGTAGCTTCGGTTTTGAATTTTGGTGTAGAAATTCATTACTTTGCCTATCGTTTAAAACGCTCTTCCGACGCAAGTTTTAGTTGAAATAGGTACTCAAATAAGAGAACTTTGTAAGATCAACGTAAATCAATTTTACAAAGTTACAAATGAATCTCTTTTTTAACCGACTTCAAAAAAGGAGGAGGTTCTCAATTCGACTGTATGTTCTTTTTTTTTCTTTTTTTTTCTTTTTTTTTTTGTATGTATGTTACGCGATAACTCCGGTATTTGTGAACCGATTTTCATGATTCTTTTTTTGTTGGAAAGAGGGTACCTCCATAGTGGTCCCATTTCATTTTGAAGAAAATCATCCACCTCAGAGGGTGGCTGTTCACGCATGAAGATTCATTTTTATAAATAGCGCCAACTTTAATTTAGGAGCAATTACTTTTAGCAATTATTTAGTTGATTTTGCTATTTCTCTAATTCAAGGCGTTTTTCTCTCGATATACTTTGAGTAGTGTCGTAGTGAGAACCTATTTTTATTATCTCCAATATCAAGTCCTGTATAGTGGCGAACTAGGGGATATTTCAATGAAACTTAGCAAATAGACGTAATTCCACGTACTTATGAGGTCGGTTTTTTTAGTACTCTGTACTGAGATTATGTTCTTCAAATATGTTTCATGACAGATTATTTGACGATGGATGACTGAAATGTTGACATTAATTGTTGTGTAACAATTGTTTCAGGTTGCTTAATTTATGGTTTCGTCGGTGGACTGACTGGCACTACGTCGATTGCCACGCTGTCCGCCATCGCTATGGACCGTTACTGGGCAGTGGTGCGGCCGCTGGAAGCAGTGCGGGCGCTGACCGCCATTCGAGCGCGGTTGCTGGCTGTCGGCGCCTGGATCTACGCATGTATCTTCTCCATCATACCAGCACTTGACATCGGTTACGGTCGCTACGTCCCCGAGGGATACCTTACCAGCTGCAGTTTCGATTATCTGACAGAAGATGCACCACCCAAATATTTCATTTTCGTGTTTTTTTGTGCAGCCTGGCTGGCGCCCTTCTGCACTATATCATTTTGTTACTTAAGTATATTTCGTGTAGTAGCTTTCGACAGAAATATTGCCACCAAAAATCAGGAGCACCGACTCTCTTCACGTCATGTTAAAGAACAGGCCAAGCGAAAGGCTGAAATAAAACTAGCAGTTCTTGTTATAGCTGTTATAGCTATGTTCTTTATATCATGGACACCGTACGCCGTGGTCGCTCTGTTGGGTATATTTGGCAGGAAGGATCTGATTACGCCCTTATCTTCCATGATACCCGCATTGTTCTGCAAAACGACCGCATGCATAAACCCATTCATTTACATAATTACTCATCCAAAATTTCGAAAGGAATTTAAAAAAATGCTATACATGGACAAGTCCAAACGTATGAATACTATGAAGACGCTTGGCTATGTAACGGAGGCTACGACTAAGGGGCACAGGCCTAGCAAAGACTTGAGCGATACAGACGTAGAGGTGGTCGAGATGAAAGATATACCATACCAACACGGAGACACAAATGACAAAAGCGCAGCACTTAAAACTGTGTCGTCGCGGGTGCTGGAGCGCGAGAGCTCGCAGAGCATGAAGAGCTTCGAAGAGAATGTTGTCAGCCCGCCATCGTGGTACGCGAAACCGCAGTTCGCTAAAAAGAAAAGCTTCCATAGAAGCTCGTCCAGAAGTGTCGCATCGCACATTGAAATAATTTAGTTTAGTAAGCAATAATTAAATACCTAGTATAATAATTATTAATTCAATAAGAGTGATAATTGTTTAAAACACATGAATCTAGTCAATAAGGTTTCATGTTAAGCGCAACTGCACTGCAAAAATTATATCAATATGATATAATTTTTATGTAGGCATCACTTTTAGGAATTCACTAGTGATTTCATTGTTATTTAATGCTCGATTATTATTACCCACTTACATTTTCATTTTGTTTGCATTAGATAGATACGAGTACATTGATTGTTTCACCAAATACATTATACACTAAATTTTACTATACTTAGGTTACCACTGACTATAACTGATTATAAATACCGTACATATACAAATTTTCCTGTAGCGACCTACACAGATTAATTACATTCCGGTATACTTTGTACCTACATTTTATGGCTGCAATTTCTAAACAAAACATTTCGAATTCAACCCCACATTAAAATTATACTATTTTATTTATTTATTATTGTGGTGGTATACCTACAGTCAGAAACACAGTAAGTTTTCCACTTTGAACCCTTCTTATATAGTAAACGGTATAGAGTTGAATTTACCACACGCTCGGATTAGGCAGGGTTTTATATGCCAAAGACAGTAGAAAATGTATTTTAGACCAATCAAACTAGGCGAGTTATTGGTCAAGGTTTCCAACCTACCGTTATCTTAACCAAACAATCAAACGGTATACTTACTGTAAAATTATATTAAAACATTATTGCTCGGCGCTACAAAGACATTCCGTTGGAATTTAAATGTAGGTAATCAAAAGACCTAAATACGAATGCAGCCATTAATTAGTATGTATGTAGTTACCTAGACATAAATGTATTTATTTTTGTACTATGAGTTACCGCTGGTATGTATCTACCTCGCTGACTCGTTTCACTTTGTGCAAATATAAAAAAATATATATGGTTGTTAAAAGTAAACAACAGCATTTTATTTTCAAAACAAATCTTTTAGCCATTATTCATTAAATAAAAACTCATCATCAAAGAACCATCGTTTTATTATAAATATATTTTCGGTGCCTGTATTCTAAGAGGCTAGGTAAACTCGAAAAGCGAAAATAAACTTGGAGAAAAAATATTGATATAACAAAATATCGCTATTTTTTCATGAAGTTTTCGATTATATCGGTGGATGTTTTTTTTTAAATATCGAAGACGTTATTATTTTTGAATTCAGCACTTTGACTTACAAATAAACAGCAGCTTGATTTTGATTGCCTGTCCCGATCGGAAACGATTCACAACTGGCCAATCGGAAACTTTTGACATTTCAAATCGGAACAATAGTTGATTTAACTTACAAATTAGAAAGACTTAATAACAATCAGGTTATCTTCTTGCTCGGAAACTGATCTGATTTCGAGACTCTAAATTCGAAAATCAGCATGCAGTATCCACTGTCATTCCAGACATGAAAAACTACCATGTTTTAGCTCTGCTACACAAAGTTCCAAGATCTAATTAGGTACTCAAGAGCGATAAACTTTTTGGAAATACTATAGGCTAAAACTACTAATTTTAGTTAAAATATCGACTTTTTCGTAGAACAAAGGCCTATGTGTAAGACTACTTGTTCTCAGGACATAGTACATTACATTTTGTTCGTTCTTCTTCGCTGTGGATATCAGATCGACCGTTGTTCGATTTTATTTTTCCGAAACGAAATAAGATTTATAAATTCTCAAAGTACCTTTCCATAGGCCTTAGTTTGAATAACGAAATTATTCTCGTAACATACAGGGTTGTACTTATACACTTTTCGCTATATAATCACATCGGACTCTGTTCTGCGGTTAAGTCGATATATTTATTAATCTTGATAAATATAAGTATTGTTTCAATCGATCACTTATTTATCGGTACATTTTTTAAAAACGCATTGTGACCGCAAAGAAGACAACGAAGCTACAAAATCAAAGTTGCATTGATTTGGTTGCAGCCAACCTTAGCAGCCAACTAATAAATTTTAATACATTGCGGTCTGACTCTAACTGATCGTCTGACGTAATCCATGAGACTACGTTTCCAAAAGAATATATCGTTATGACGTAAAGCCATAACCTTTACCCCTTTTATGTTGGCAACCCTTCATTTCAGTCACTATGACAGTGACATTTCCAATATGATACATAACCTCTCCTCTCGAACATTTAGGAGTTTATTAAAAGAGAAAACACAATTCTATAAGCTATATCGTCATATAAGTGCTTACAAAGTGTTATTCTTTGGATCAGACGGCATCGCTCTCAGTAGTTTGAAGAAAATTAACGAATTCAGGTAGTTTTGCTAATGTGAAAATATGTTGTTGAATAATCGTGAATTAGACCTGATATTTACTGTAAATAATGTTCCTTTTTCTGTAGGAAGACTAAGAAGTTAATAGAGCGGTTAGATTTGGTCACAGCAAATAATGCAAAGCACAAAACAACAATTGAGAAGTATGCGGAATCACAGAACATTAGGACCATACAATGGCCTCTACAGAACTTGATGGATGCAGAATATGATATTGGTTTCATAGTAGCATTTGGACACCTTATAAAAGATGATGTTTTAAACAAATTTCCATTGTAAGCTGTTTTTCCATCCTTATATCATTGTTATCCTTTTCAAACTGTAATTGAAATAAAAGTCAAACATGACGTCGATTTTGCTGTTTGTACTCAATAACACTCTGAAGTATACAGAAAATGTTCTGTATTGCACATAATCTCAATTTTTCAGGGGTATGGTGAACGTCCACCCAAGCCTATTGCCACGATGGCGTGGAGCAGCTCCCATAATTCACACTCTATTGCATGGAGACCAAGTCACTGGAGTCACTCTCATGAAGATCAAAGCTAATGTTTTTGATGTTGGTATGTCACAAATACCTCTAGAAGTTAACTTGTCTTTCTAGCCTGGTTGACGGTGAATCTTACTGAGCAGCAGCATATTTGTTTTTTACCCATGTTGTGATACAATCTTCAAATTCCTGACAAAAATGTAAAAATACAGAAGACTGTTGTTCTACCAACATATTCTCAAGCTGGAATAAAGTGCACCTAAAAGGATGTCTTTAATTTTATTTAGCAATTCACGCACTATATTGTCATTGTATTTGTGTAATAATAAAGTGAGATAATTTCGTTTTTTAGGTGAAATAATAAGTCAACAAAAAGTGTCAGTCCCTACAGACATCAAGTTACCTGAACTGACTGTACACTTATCAGAAATAGGTGCTAATATGCTAGTGGACTGTATAAGGAATTTGCCTAGGAGTCTAGAAAATGCACAACCACAAGGCGATGAGGGAGTTACATATGGTAATGCTAAGAACTCACGGAGCGATTTTCACCCGTGCCTGCTGTGGTTGCACGTTGTTCTGCAAACACGACGGCTAGGTGACCGCAAAAACCTGTGGTGTTGTGAATATTGAAATGAAATGGCTGTCCCACAGAGGTGGCGGGCGCGGGTGGAAACCACTCCATCAGTTGTTAGCCTTAGAGTTTTTTAAGTTTACAACATAATAGGGTTGAAAAATAGACATATTGCATGCAGATGTCCTGAGTTCGATTGTATCAGTTAAACCAATTTAGAAAACAAACTTTTGAATCAGTGGTCTGGGTGTCTGATTCCAGAGTTTTGGGATCAGGTGTAATTTTCTAATACTAAATAATATAATCATATAGTAATATGAGAAGTAAGAAAATAATTGTAAGCTTTCCTTAATTCAACATTACATTAGTTTTTTAAATTTCAGCAAAGAAAATTACCAAACACATCAGTGAAGTAAGATGGTCAGAAATGAACGCCATTCAAGTGTACAACCTTTACAGAGCAATTTATGGCTTATACCCACTTAGGACCAAATTCAGAGATAAACAAATGAAGCTTTTCGATGCATTTCTAGAAAACGAAGAAGTAGCGCGTGACTTGTCACCAGGAACCTTAGAATATAATGAAAACACAAAAGCCATAAGAATAGTTTGTAAAGATAGAAGATATATTTATTTCAAAGCTGTTAGAGTAGTAGGTAAAAGAAAAATTTCAGCTTTAGACTTCTACAATGGTTACATTAAGAATGTTCCTGTAGAAAAAAGACAATGTATGGTTTGCTAGATGCCAATAAAGTCAGCTAAATTATCTAACATTGTTTAATTTACGAATATAGACCATTCTATACTCGTATATTATATTATTATATTTCGTAATGTAAGCGTAAATAAATATGAACACTAAGTGTAATAAACAATATTTATTTAGATAGAATATATAGATACACGTATATTATACATAAAGATTTTCATACAAACTAATTGAACATCGAAGCTACTCTCTACTATTAAGACTGCATAATAAATTAGATAGCATACTACCCAGATAGATCTATTCAGGAAAGAGTCAATATTCTATATATTTTATATATATAGAATCTATATATATTATATATCTATTTATTTATTTCTAGTAGCAATATTTATTCATACCCTACATAATGTGTTATTATCTACGCAGTTTTCAATAAATAAACACTTATTTACTACACGTTTGCCTATACAAATCTTACATCTTGAGCTCAATGGAATAGGTAACTGAGCAAAAAATATTCAGAAAATAAATTATCTAAAATCGTATTTACAAATCATTACGCCTATTTAGATTCTTTGGTCTATCACAAGTTCACAATTATTCTATAACTATGTTTACGGCGTCTCACTTTGCTTCAGCCATTTTTATCCTGAAAATAATTACACAGATGATTTAGTAAACAACACAAGTGGCAGAGGCAAAAGTCAATCTCTAATGACCATGTTCTCTATATTATGTACAATGTTAATGTAATTTAATTGTTACAAAAAGTCCGTATTAGTTATTTACATCTGAAATAATATAAGTAAATAATTTACTATGTGATATGTTTTAACAAGTGCAAGACACAATTCGACTGTTGTTACTTAAGGTAGTGTTCAATCGGTATAGTCAGGATACAAGATTAAGTAGGTTATACTTACCGATTACTGACGTTAATCACAATCTAAGCTATACACTGTTTGGTGGAAGACACAATTTATTTTCAAAGCTACATTGCAATCATATTATTTATTTGTACTCTATTTTATTGCGCCCTATCAGTTGCTGAATTCGAAAATGATCGAAAAAATGAATTAATGAACAGTGCTGGTGCTTTTTAATGTCCCAAAGCTGAATCTTGAGTGGAAGAATTGGGCTTTACTCATTTCTGAAACCCATTCCACAATACAAATTAGGCATTGCCAATGTTGTTATTTTATAAATACAGGTAAATGGATGTAAATAATAGACATAATTTTAGATGCAGGTGGTGTAATCGAGGTAAGATAATAAATACAAACAAACATATCGAGATGTAAAAAACAGAAGCCTGAATAATTACCTAATAAGTACCTTACCTTCATGAACAATTTAGCAAATACAGCAATGCGATTTTCTAACTATCCGAATCCTGAAAAAAACAAACTTTCTATACTCCGACTAACTAAAAGCAAATTTAAAAGAATAATTACCAAAGGCTTCTGTTTTTCTAGTACTCTAAATGAACCAACTCATTCATTGAGTATTAAGTACCTGACACGAAACATTTAGATGGCACACATGAGTAGAAGTAATTGTTACTTTAGTTGAAATATTGCACTAGATGAAGCGACAGTCATGGAATTAATACATTTTTATTTAAAATACATCTATCCCTATCGTAAATTTCTCTTACAGACATAGACTAGGACAATTGACTTAACCCGTTATTAACAAATTCTTTTGGCTTAAAAAGATGAGAACCCTTTACCGTTAAAACTAGCTGATCTATAAACAAGCATCCCTACTAGAACACGACTCCTAAGCGTTAAAAAAGTAAGAAAAATATTACAACTGTTCAAGATTAAAATCTCAGCGGTTGCAGTTCGTTCGGTAAACACTAAATAACATCTAAATAGCAAATAAAATTTAACAAACATTTACAATGAAATTATATTTATAAAAGAATGACAACCGTGCAATTATGTGAAGATAAAAAGGCTTTCTACATAGACAACCTGTGCAAATAATTTTATACGTCACGTTATGGCGCAATTTACATCGTAGCCAAAGACTTGTGTGCTCAGAAAAAATGGCGGGTTTTCGTAGTCACACTTTTTACACGGTTTAATTTTTACTTAAGTAACATTATATTTTGAGATTTTCTTTGTCTCTTTGTTATCTTTTTCAGCTGACGGCTCTATAGCCAATGCTTAATACCAGTCTAAATAAATGCAATTTTAAGAATCATTCACGTTTTTTTCGAGTTTTGTTAGTCATTAGAAAAGTGCTCGGTATCACATGATATTGCCTTGCATCGTTAAGATAGTTGCTAAAGTAAACACGGGTAGTTTGCCCGTCTAGGCTATCTAGTTAGAAAACCTTTATGATCGACTAGCGATGAGTTACGTCACTGTGCTTTGCAACTCAACTTCTTACCAAGTTTTTTTGGAATGTTGGTACATTATTATCTTAGCGTGAACCTACTGACTAATAAATAACAGGAATAATTTTAGGAAAGATGTCATGGCAAATTTGGAAACTCCGAAAGTATAAAACGGTAGGAAGTCAAGTTGTACGCAATGGCGGCAAATGCATGTGCAAACAGTAAATGCAATGTCGGAGTGCGAAGGCCTTCACTCGGGTCACAGAGAGGATTTGGGCGCCGGCATTTTCCTAGAATATTAGTAAAAATGTTAACGCTGCTACACGCTCTCAACAGACTGACATATTACATAGAGATAAAAGAGTACGCAGTTAACCCAAATGATGTTCGTAATCGATTTTTTTTTTTTATTATACTCGTGATGTAATATGAAGACATATTAGTCAGATGACGGAGGCAAAATATGTCATTGCGTTTTAATGATATTACTTCGAGAGCACAATTCTAGAGTCATTGTGTACAAAATGTACCATTTTCTCAAATTACATCTAGTTATTTTTTTATATACAAAGTATCTCAGAAACATGTGAGTAGAAAATTCGGAATGTTAATTCAAAAACAATCGTAAAGTCACCATTTTATTTACATTTAGCAGGAAGTATACTTCTACAAAATACGATACAAAACATGCATAAAAAACAAAATAAAAAAAGTATAAAAATTATAAGGTAAACAATATATAATGATCTTGTTAGTAGGACTAGGAATGTTTGCAGACGTTTGATTAATATATGCTAATGTTCTTGGGAGCGAATCTGCAACATTGAATATTGAGATTAGGGATGAGGAAACTATTCCCTAATTTAGGGTGACATTTGATTAACCAAAAGCAGCTTAGCACGGCATTCCTGTTAACAAACATCGGGTCGCGGCGCACGGCTGTTGATTTAAAGTAACATGTTTACATTTTATCTTTCATTACGATGATGGATTCCTTTAATTATTGTGCTGGATCCCTTTTGTTACGTTTTCATCGACCGCTTTCGTTACGGTGGTCGATCTGTTTCGTTACAGTGATATACCTCTTTCGTTACGGTGATGGATCTCTTTCGTTACTGTGAGTGGTCTCTTTTGTTTTGTCACGGCGTACATTTCTTTAACCATTTCTCCATAAACACAAAAAAAAAGCAATTTTGTTACCAAAAATTCAGACCAACACTTTGATTTCCCATACAAACGGCTCCACTTTTAAGCTATTTAATAGGAAGTAAAAAATTTCTAATAACATAAATCTGTTTTTTCAATTATAGGAATGCCGTGGATAGGCGCTTCGGTTTAATACAAAACAACTGAATTGAGCTACCTTTTTGTGCGAATGTGAAATGACAAAAAAAGCTGACACTAGTGGGGACAATGGAAAGAATTTCGGGTAATGAAATTCGTCGTTCTAATTATCATAATTTATTTAATTATTCTTCACGTTAGTCACAGCGTACATAGGTCGTACAAGAATAAAGCCAGTGCAGTTAAATTAAGAAACGAAGCTTACAACTAGGAACCAATCTATGGGAATCTAAACGCGACTGATTTTACGCAAGCTCGATCGTACTATATCGTGACTAGTGAAATACATCGCAAGCGCCATATGTCGAAGCAAAAAACGCTATATTTACTTGTCACAATAAAACACTTTTCAGTTGAGCTTCAGTCGCGTCGCTTCCGCTAGATTAGCCCTAGCCTAAGTGTACATTTTGTAATTATAATTAGAGTTAATTCTGTATGTACATATATCCTATATATATATTTTGTAACAAATATTTACTAATATTTGTACTTATCACCTAAACTGGACTCTTAACAACATCAATAAAGGTTATCTGAACAACACCCACTCTGCACTGTTAATTTACTCGGTTACCACGTAGATAACGCGCCCTTTTTGGCCGAAACTAGAACTTATTTGACAGCGTAATATATCAGCAAAGATTAATAACGCCTTTTCAATATTAGCAACAACAGGTTGTATTATATTAATAAAATGCAAGTCAGTGTACACACTATATTCTAACTACAAATATATATATACATGTAGAGCGTGAAATTTAACGCATTGGTCTTACCTTACTTATCGAGATGGTTTTCAGATTCATTGTGAAATCGAATATTAAAATCGAGCTCTTCAACAATAAGACCATTACGATATTTCCAATTTGTTTCAATTACCTGCTCCACTTTGCTAACATTTTGACCGATGCATTATATTTCACACTATAAAACATACTATCGCTCAACATGCTATATCAACTAGCTATGAATCGCATGACTGCTTTGGTTACTCCGCGTTCAATTTCCACACGCAGTTATCACTCACACTATACACGCGTGTCAAACAGGGTGTTCAATGCATTATTCAATGCATGTTCGTTGTGAAGGCTTCCTTGTCTATCACAAGCAACCAGCCAATGGCGACAGAGCGGCAGTTTTATGCGCTATGGAAATTGAGGTCATTGACGCGGAGGCGTCAGTAGCACTGCGCTCGAATGATCGCTCATGTACGCCCATAACACGTAACAGAGTGGTTCTGCGAGAAATAACCTTTCCTAAGAGACACCAACGTTAACACCGTGAAAGACGACGCGTGCAGTCATTTGCATTCATAGTTAAAAACAATCTAAGTACTAGCACCCTGTATACAAATATACCGTTAGATATGTACGTAGGTTATGTTATTTGTTTCTATGTTCTAAACTACGGCAAGTTTAAGATAGTAACTAGGAGGCTAGAAGCTGAAGCTGTCAAGGGGAAGTAGGAATGCTCACATGTGCTCGGGGTGGCTGCGGATGCAGTCGATGAAATCGGTGGGCTTCAGCTCGCCTCGGCAGATTCGGTACACCGCCGTGAACAGGGGGAACCTACCACACAAGAACGTTGGGCTTTATATACATTTACTATGTTCCTTACCTGGGTTACCCATAGTGTATAGTATATAGTATAGTGAATAGTGAATACCTCGTATGTATTTCTTTGTAATTTATCAGGACGAAGATAAAAATGTGGTATAAAATGTAGTAAACGCAATAATATTTGTAGTTAGCATTTTGATTAGTTAAATTAGTTAGAGTTGCACAGTTTAGATACCTTGGTCATATTATGACGGAGGACCTAAAGGATAACAAGGATGTTGAGAGGGAGCGCGGGCACTGTCAGTTCGAGGCAATATGTTGGTCCATAGATTCATGCGGCGTACGACTGGAGTGAAACTTACGCTCTTCACAGCTTACTGCCATAGTTTCTACACGTGTGATCTATGGTCCAACTTTACGCTGAGATCATATGGGACTTGAGAGTCCAATACAATAACACCTTTAGGGCCTTGTTGCGGCTTCCCCGCTTCTGCAGTGCATCTGGCATGTTTGCTGGTGCTGTTGTGGACGATTTTTATGCCATTATGCGCAAAATGTCCACATCAGTAGTGCGAAGGGTTAGGGGGAGCAACAACGAGATCCTAAAGATGATAGCGTATAGGATGGATGCAGCGGTTTTCCGAATTTTTAATAATTGTTTAATCTACTAACACAATACTAATACAGTTAATAAGGTGTGTCATGTTACGAACGTACTAATTTGTATGGACTATTAGTTGTCTGAAATAAACAATTTTTATTTTTTTTTATTTAGACTTCTTCCGGATACTTTATTATTTTAATGATTGAGCACGTTTTTCTTCAACAAAAATTAGTAAAAAGCTAAAAACAAACTATGTGAAAACGCATATGCGAGGTTTTCACTCTAGGCGACGATTTGCACTGTAATAAAAGAAACAAATTGTGCTATTGTGCTAAAACTCTGACGCAAAGTTTCAACCTTTGTCTGTGTGCTTGTCTGTCTGTGGCAACGTAGCACCCGATCGGCTGATCTAAAAGCGAATTTTCTTTTATTTGAAGGCTAATTTAATCGGAATGATTTTTAGCTATGATTTATGGACATCTGTTCAGTAGGGCTATAGCACGACAGGGATCTCTATGCTAAGTTTAAAGATCAGATCTTTTTCCGGTTAAAGTAGGCATCTCGGTCATAAAATGAATTTTTCTATTACTTACACTTAACCGATCGCCTGACATTTCAATAATATGGCAACCTTGATCTGATGCTGCAACCAGAAGGTCTATTCCCATTCTCCATCCGACATTCGTCCGAAACAATTACTTTCAAATAAGTAATACCCAACCAAATAAAAAGAGGCATGATGCGAAACAAGCTTCATACTTGATGTTGTCTTCCGATTTGGTCGAGTATTGCTTATTTGACAATTATTGTTTCGGACGGAGAACGGGAATAGTCCAGGGACCCCCAGGACTGTCTGCATACTACCCAACACATTAACTATTTACAGTAAAACTACCGTATTTGGGCTCTTTAAATTGGTCACGACAACTTGTTAGCTGACAGGTGGTGAATTTATACTTAGTACACTGTTTAGTATCAGAGGTTATTACAATTTAAGTTTTAATTTTGTTACTGTGAGGCAATTCCTTCCTCACCAACGGACGTAACTTACAACAACAAACATGATTTGTATACATTTTTTTTAAATTGAGTGTTGTCAGTCACATTGACACGTTCTACAAAACACTAATTATGCTAAATTTCCGAAGGGTCCTTAGCTAGCCAAAGTTGGGAAAACTGACCTAGAATAAAACCATTGTGTTGTCTACACAAAGTTTTCGGTAGAATATATCTAACACTTGTGCCTAGAAAATATACTGAAACTAGATTAGTGAAATAACTTTAAAATGCGTTAAAAGTAAATGAAAAATAAATCGCAGTTTTGTCTTGCCAACTTAAAGAAAAAAAAATATAGTAACGTGTGTAATGCGGTACACTGCAATTAATCTCAGTAATGACCTCCGCAAGTGGACGTGGATAATAGCCAAGATGCTATTTTAGTTTAATATGCGATTATTTAACCTTTCAGATAGTCAGCGGCAGATAACGAAGAATCAGATGCCGAAAGATTCGCGAGGAGTATGTTTAATGTAGATAATGAATATTAATATGTATTTATGATAAAAAAAGTTATTTGTCGATGTTTGCGTGAGTATGAAATTTATCTGCATTGAATGTAATAGATAACGTAGATAAAGTATTTGTCGAGTGCCATAAACAACGGGTTTAACAATATTGTGTTTGGTTTAAGGCTCATCGAACATTGCTAATTATTTCACTTGCTGTCAATGCACCAGGTTTTTTGAAAAATTAATCAAAATAAGTGCACTCTAGCAAAAGCATATACTTACTAATAAAAGTTTGTACTTAATTATAACAAAGGGTGTTACTGACTTGTTCTCCATATTCTTATTGGTCAGCATATGGTTGACCTCCTCGGCGGTGATGGGCCCCTGCAGCTTCTGTCCGTTGAGAAGCTCGTCTTCCAGCTCTTTGATGGACTTGCCAGTCTTCACGAACGCCTCTGCTACTCTTCTGTTTCTGCCACCTGCAAATGTTGTATAGTATGTTAGATACCTACTTTAATAAAGGTAGGTACCATATGAGACATTATTATGGATTATTGATCTACTCAAGACGGAAAATTGATCTTAATTGATAATTTTTTATTGCGGGTGTGTATTGTCGTGTCGTTTCGTTGGCTTTTGTTTGTCATGGCGCTTAGCCGATCTTGATAGTGATATTGTTATCTACGTATTTGAGTATAATAATGGCTACACTACTACGTATGCTACCTAAGCAAACGAGCAGACGAGCCACTTGATGGGAGGTGGTCACCGTCACACATGGACATTTGGAACATCAGATGAGCTGCCTATGCGTTGTCAGCCTCTTACAGGAGGCCTATAAACACACTTTTTAAATGACCTCATGAAATACTCAAATCATCAGTATAGTGAAGTTAGCATAATTTTGAAAAAAAAGTAGACTTCGACTCAGTTTATTACTGAGGCAAATCCAGAAGAGTTTTTTGGGATAACTTTTTTCGTTTTAAATTCCAGCCATCACGACGAAAATTTTTTTCAAAATTCCGTCTTTTTAAAATCAGTATCCCAAATTGATACTTTCAAATTGCGCCACTTTATTATTGAGGGTGCTAAACTTTCCTCGTTTTAGAATTTTTTTCGATGCAGAAGGTAACAGGAATGTTTCGTTGTGTCATAAATAGTTGATTATATTGCATAAAATAATAATCTGCACGAGAGACGGGGTAATACTGTCGATAATATTATAAACCCCGTTCTTTAAATGTGCTTGACGAAGACGAATTGATCTTGATAAGTTATCGAGCCGGTGCAAAGAGCGAAATTCCTGATAGTAACTAACTCTACATTCAACTGGTTCTATTCGTGTCTAAACTCAAGACTGTTTATATACTAAAGAATATTTTAAACAGCAGTGTTAGCACTTTGGAATAGTAGTTGATTCGTCATTGAAACGTACGACTTTAATTTTTAAGTTACGTCCATTTGTGAATGTTAACGAAAACATCGTGATGAAATCTGTACGTGGATAAGATAAGATACATTTATTTCCTTATAACTTAATCGAATACAATACAAGCAAAACAAATGTAAATTAAGATATGATAATAAACAATAAAATGAACCTTAATATACAATCTTTCAAGAAACATTTAAATAAGCGACACGCCCGTCCATAACAGTTGCAGTGTCACTCAGAGCTTCAAAACGCAAAGATCGGAGGGGCACTGCGCCCGTCACCCTGAGACATAAGTTGACAAAAGTCCCAAAGATCTTAGAACTTAAATAGTACAGCTGCGTTGCCTAAACTATGTAAATGGGTACATGTATTTTAAGCATTTTCTTTGTGCATTTGTTATTTACATTACAGCTTAAAAACAGATTTTCTTTTTTTTATTTAACATCAAAACAGTTATTAGTATATAGTTATATAGTATTAATGTTTTATAAATATAATTTTAACAAGTCTTCTGTATCATCATAAGTCTTATTCTTAAGCGGTCTTTTTACATTCTATCTTATTCATGGCGAAATAATGCAAAGCAGAATTTAATTTAAAGTAAAATTAGGAATGTGACAAAGAAGCAGAATAATCTATGCGAGTGTGCTGTGCGGAGTTGTGTACGAGACGAAAAGGTACCGAGTCGCCTGGTATTGGTTCAGTCACGGAATCAAATGGAGTAATTGGGTGCTTTTTCAAAAGTTGTTGAAGAAGCTTGAAACTTTTTTAAAGTATTTTACCTGTTTACTAAAAATTACTTTTCGGATTTAGCCACTTATATTGTTGAGGGTGTGATATACAGTTCCGTGTTGACGCGGAACTGTATATCACATCCGCGTCATCGTATTTAAGCCAGTGATATACGCGGGATCAATGCGAGCGATAGGCTAAATTCATAAACACGTGTCAACACGGTGTAATTAAATAGTGTGGGCAGTCAAATGTAGTGAATAAACATTGAACATCGGTAAAACTCGATAGCCCCGGATATTTCTAAACGCTGTTGGCGTGTTAGTTATCGCATTAACGACTGACATAGTTATGTCAATTAAATACAAAACTTTATTAGTCAATGTCGAACGCTGGCAGTGACTTTGACGTAAGACATTCGTTTAATCATTATTTATCTTGAATACATCAGTTATTACATTACACATACAGTGGAAATGAGATTCCTGAGAAGTGGTTTGTGCACACGAGCAGATGAATGAATGTAGATTAACGAAAGAAATATATACTCGTAGAGCTAACGTAGAAGGAATCATTGGAAGAGGACAGACACAAAAAACATTCTCTGATCAAATTGAGAGTGTGACTACTCTATTGCAATGAGGGAAAGTATATACTGGCAGGGGCACTGTGTTGTCGTAGTATAGTTTGGAAAACAAAGAGTTGGCGCACGTTCCTCACAATATTAATATAAGGCTCTTGTTGGAAAACGAAAAGGTTTGAACGCACATACCTTTAAAACTGCTTTCTGAGCGCGCTCGATTATAAGCATTATTATTATTATTATTAATTTACGCACTAAGTAAGAGCTGTCAAATCGCAGTAGAAGCATGAAATCTTAGCTGTTTTGACATTGCTTTAAAAAAAGTACGTACAAGCCTAAGCCCGCACTTTTCCTGTCATTATCGTATTTAGTCATACATTATTTAGCAATTTGCTAAAAATATTTAGATATACAAACCGTAGCAGGTGGTGATGAGGTCGGCCACGCCGCAAGACTCGAAGAAGGTGCTGAGCTTGCTGCCGGGGTAGAAGACGTCGACGAACTTGATCATCTCCATGAGGCCGAGGCGGATGACGGCCGCCTTCGTGTTGTCGCCGAAGCCCAGTCCGTCCACGAAGCCCGCGCCCACGGCTACGATGTTCTGCGGGCGGGATACACTACACGCCACCGCCACGCGCTTGGCCCTCGCAGTAGCAAGCAACAAGCACCCGGCTGACATAAACTACGGTACTGTTCTTAATTACCCGGCGCAGTGCTGTCAAGGACAACACGATTAAATAAGGCAGTCATGTCATTTAGATGAATAGACTGACTAGCCTCGACAGCACTATATCTAGTGTCGTGCGTGGCCTAATATGCAAAGTGAGAATTTGACTGTGAAGCGATATTCTCTATTGGTTAATTCTTCTTCTTCCTATTCAAGAGCTGGGCTCTGTTCTGTAAGCTACTAGCCATCTACTTTCGTAAAGAGTCTGTACAACCTCGAATGGCTTTGGTTGATTCCGCGTAACAGTGAAAAAGTTGAATCAATCAATTTGGAAAAAATATATAGGAAAATTAAGGATATACTCTGATTATTCTAGATACGGTGTGAAAACACGATTTCGAAAATTTTCACGATAGAAAAAAAACACAAACTTACCGCGAAATTTGACGAGAAACCCGGTGTATTCAATAGGTATTTTACATATATCAATGTTTTTTTTTTATATCAACTGAACTAAATGGAGAACGTATAGTATACGATGTACATAAATTTCGTTTGTAAAAAAATAAAACCTGAAATAAAACCAGTGTCCCCGCCACTCGACCCGGGAGAAAGTTGAATTCGAGCGACTCTTAATTATTGTCTTAACATTGAGTTCCTGATACGACAGGACATTAACTTTTTCCCTAAATTGATCTAAATACTTCGTCTAGGTCTTCCCCTGCCCTTCTATAATTGTTCTACAAAGACTGTGGTGACCCTATAAGATGCCCAAAGTAAGAGGACGTCTGTTTACGTTATCTACTAAAGTTCATACGTGTAAGTGTTGCAACAGTCCACTGTCTATAGTAGTTTCTAATTAGAAAACTCTGGGCATAACGTTCCAAAGCAACTGATAACTTGTTGTAAATTGCAATAACTGTACTGCATTCTCATCTTTTTTTTCTATGTACATATCTATATTAATACGCTTAACGCTCAATGGATGATATAGAAGGTGTAACAAAAAAGTGTAGTTATATTTTACAATATTAAAGTCTCCATAGTTATTAAAGAAATTTGGACACATGATACATTTTGTGACTTGTTTGTAAAACAGAAAAAATTGTATACTAAAAAAATATGACCACACTTTTAACTTAACATTTGCATCGGAACGGCTTCACCATCAACTGCATTTAACCGAGGAGACGTACGCACCTTGAGCGCTCCGCAGATCTCGACGGCGTCCTCGTCGTCGACGACCACGACCCGGAAGTACTCGGTCTGGATGATGTCCCTCATCATGGGCGCGAGGTACACGTCGCGGCAGCCGATCGTGGTCTCGCAGAATTTCTCATCTGCCACCTTTCAACGACGGTTACAAAGATTTATTATGGAGATGCTATACAAGAATCTAAAATTAACGTATTATGTCACTCTGTCATTTCTGACTCTGTCTGACATTTGTGCTGAAAGTGATATGCCACAAACAGAAATCCTTTTCTTCACTCAGCTGGCGCTTCTCACAGATAGCGCTACTGCAAAAAGTTTTTAAAAAGATCAAACAAAGATCTGCAATGAGCACATAGAAAAATTCGTAAGGTCTATTGTTTCACTCCGTGGCTTAGTTGGCATAGCGTCTTGCACGGTTTGCTAGAAGCTGTTGGTTCGGATCCAACCGGGTATAACTAGTTTTTTTTAAGTGTTTGTTGTAAATCTTTGTATTAATGATTATAACAAACTAGTGGAGTAATTTCACAAAAAATAATTGAATATCATGATGGTGAAACACCCTGACATTTAATAAACTTAATTACAATATTTTTTGGCCTTGGGAGTAAGAAAGAGCATGGAATAGACAATAATAATAACGATTAATTTTCTCAACACAAAGAAACCGGAATCTTACATTAAATAAAAACTATCACAATTAAATAATAAATATTAAAAATAAACCCTAGCAAGAGACGGGCGCCCATACTAGTCAATTAAGCCACGATTACAGCTCACCAAGCCCCTCGCCCTCTCAGATTTCTTAACACGCGATCTAATTTTGTGAAATAAAAATTAATTAATATTGTAGGACATTATACCTATATAACCGTTTACGCAGCAGTTCTTTTATAATTTTAATACCAGTACGGCTTTCGACCTTTACGCAATTTCCGGTTTCGGCCTCGTTCAATGTCAACAGCGCCAAAAAAGTTACAATTTGTAAATTATTTTGCCGACTACTGGTGAAGGGAGTTAAAAAAATAAGTTAGTTTTCACTTCCGAGTTTTGGAGGTAACAACCTTACATCAACTCATTACCTTCGACAGGGTTTAGGCCACCATCTCTCATGCTAGTCCAAGCTTTTTTGCACTTCAGATGTTTACCATAGGTTGTGAACCCTTCTTCGATTTGTATTGATACTAAACATTTAAAAATGTAAGCAACATGAAAATTAATGTTAGAACCATCACCTTTGAATTCAGAAGCAACCTTTCTCTCACAGAGCTACCACCGCTGGTGCTCTTACATCAACAACAGAGTTCAGATGATATTAAACAGCAACATTGGTGGTACGTTTTTAACCGACAGAAAAAAGGAGGAGGTTCTCGACTGTATTTTGTTGTTGTACCGCAGTATTGGTCCCATTTAAATTTGAAGAAAATATTACACCTCTAAGGGTGGCAAACTAGGGGATGAATTCAGTTTCGCGCACCTTCCGGTAACCGATTTCAATATAACTTGTTCACAAATTCCACGATCTTTTTTTTATAAAAAAGTTGTAATTATCTGACCATTGTTAAAGGTATTTTTCAAAGTTGAAATGTAATTTTTATATTGGTAGTTCATGTCGAAACTTGTCAAAGGTAGTTATCATATACAAACAAGGCATGTCTTGTCTGTAATTGCCATAGCGAATGCTTTATGCTTTTTAGACTTCTACGCGAAAACGAAACACTTCAAGGTTTCGATTGCAAACCGTATTGTTGTTTCCACGGCGCTAAATATAGCACCTTTTCAATGAAATCATGTTTCAACTTGTACAAGAATAAATAAACACAATACAAGCAATATCGTAATAAAATAACGCAAGTTACCGTAGTTTTATCAGCTCATTTGCCTAAAAGCTATGAACAACATCACATCGTCAAAAAAAATTAAAAAGTATTTATTGCTGTGTGAATAAGATCACCAACTAATAAAGCAAAACTGTTAATCATCGATTTGATTTTGGAGAGGTCAATTCAGTATAAAATTTAAAAAAAAATGGTATAAATAATAACATGATCATTTCAAGGGTTAGTAGACTTACCCCTAATTGCCATTTTTTTTTCGATTTATTCTCGGAATGCTATAACTTATTAGGACAAAAAATTTCATGATCAAAATTTATTCCGGTAAAGCTCGATAAAAAAAATGTCACGCTTAGACAAGAAGGAACGAAACTCGTGAAGACGATGGATATATAATAAATTATAAATAATTGCTGAGCAATATAGACTGTATGTACTAGAGTCACAAGTACTCTATTGAGTCTGGATAGTACGTTGAAATATTACTCAATTCCCCTACATCTACAACACATGAGACCAGTTTTTTTTTTAATACCTATGTAATGTTTGTATATGTATACATTTACACAGTCATTGCTACTTCGTCGTCGATATTCCACATGTTAGCGTACGATCAGTAAACAGTAAATACTTCCGACGCGGTGATAATAATAATAATAACGCACACACTCGACATAGCCCCGCACTAGGGAAACCCTGAGTCGCGGGTGCCATGGACACACATAGACAACCACAAATTACACCCAAACTCACGAGATAAATAAATATAGGCCATACAAATATTTCTCCCGGCCCGAGAATCGAACCTGGGACCTCTGCGTGGCAGTCCGGCATGGTAACCGTTCGGCCACGGAGGAAGTTACTAGGTGATAGCCGAGTGCGATTCGCAATTGGCAGGTGGACGTACGTATGTACCTGTACGAATTCAATTTCTCAGCTACGTATGCCTCGCTAACGGTGAAAACAACGTGATAACTAATCATCGAAGAAGGTTTACAACCCCTAGAAAACGCATAAACTCGTCAATCGCGTTGCGCGTGCGTTACGTAAGAACCGTGTTCAGAACGTCCCACTGCTACGTACAATGGGCCGATGATGATGACTTCACCGCTTGGATGAATGAGAGAAATACGGTATTGTGTAACTTACCTCCGAAGCAATGTTAGCTCCCATAAGTACAGCACAGGGGATTTTCAGGCGTCTTGTGATGATGTGTGATATTAAGTCGATGCCGCCGCCTTCCGCGATGTCAAAGCCCTGGTTCACAACAAAATAATATTACACTAGAGAAAAAAAGTTAATAATGCATGTGGGACAACACAGTGGGAAACGACCGGTGGGACCTGTTGATCCTGGAAGTGACAAAATCAACAATAAGACCTCGTAAGTAAAAAGTAACCTTTATAAGCGAGAGAGCGACCGCCGTGGGCTTGATTTGACCGAGCAGTGTAGAGCAGATGGTCCTCACGAACTGGTGAGGCACCACGAAGATAATCAGGTCCGCTTCTTTCGCCGCTTGCACAAGATCTGCCACTGCCAACTTGATTTCAAAAGAAAAATGTTATAAGTAACTGGCCACACGGCATAAATGCTAATGACGACGTTCATCATGTGGGATGTTCGATAATTCCAAATATATTTAATCGCTTTAACTCGTGTTAGTTACTCAATATTACGTTAATTCTTACCCGTGACTAAATATGTCAAATAATCATCTTGTTTCAAATAGTAACACAGTCTTTCATGTGTAAGTATGCAAATGATTAGAGTAGATACTTGTTTCATTCGCAAGCGCGTGTGTATGTAAGATTTTTTTATTTCTTGTCTTGTTTGTTCATATCCAATACAGGTTTTGTCCAATGGCGAAGCACCTATTAACCAATTGTACGACTGTGTAAGTACCTACAACTGTACATTCGTAAGCACGTTAACGAACAATGCAAGGGGAATATTAATTGCGGGGTGACGTCGGCCTTGACCATGAGCTCATCCGCGTTTAGCTCCAATGAACTGGTGCCATTAAATATTATGCACTCGGTGCAGATTATGCGTGCAGTAGGAAGTAAATTAAATAAAAAACGTAGTTAATTTTTATAATAATAAGTTACGGTACATCGCTTACCGCAAGTTGTGGTCGTAAGTGACTCTCCTATCCATAACAGTTGCAGTGCTAGTGAGTTGTGGGGCTATGGGGCTCACGGAATGATAAAATCGTGCGTTCCACTTTGAAAAAATTTAGGTTCAAAATTATTCAAGTTTACCGCGTCGGATCGACAACGATCGTTTGTTCGTTCGATTAATATTCGCTGTTAAAGCAGTGCGGCCGTGTTCTAGGGTTACACACCGGTGCCGAGAGCGACAAGTGTGGGCGTGTACGTGACGGACGGGAGGTCGAAAGTATTTTTTTTTTAATTTTCATCATTTCGTGTTTTATGACCTAATGGTGTATATTCTTATTAAGTATATGTTATATTTTATATGAAAAATAATGAAACAATGAATTATTGAATATCAATTCAATAAAAATTTAAAATACAGTGAATAGCGACATCTCTCGCCAGGGCTGGTAACTGTAAAGATATCTAACTGGGTGATAAAACTTTCATAGATTTCTCACAGATGGCGCTACGACTAAAAAGTCGTTGAAAAAACCAAATACAAAGATACGACGCAAGCACATAGAAAAATTCGTGAGGTCCGCTAGTCCGTTCCGTGGCTTAGTTGGTATAGCGTCTGGCACGGTAAGCTAGAAGACGTCGGTTCGAATCCGGCCGGATCGAAGAAATTTTTTCCGATTGTTCGATCTTTGTATTAATAATTATAACAAACTAGTGGAATAATTTCACAAAAAAAAATTGAATATCAATTCAATAAAAATTTAAAAAACAATGAATTGTTAGAAATTTTGTTTTTTATTTAGTCATAAAGTCATAAAACACGATCGTACTTGTCAGGATGGAAATGACTAGATTAGTCTTTTATGTATTTACTTTTTTTTTTTTAGGGACATTAACATGCGATTTGGTTGTACAAATCATCGGAGAAGTTTGGTGAATCTGACGTTGAACATTGAGAACAGGAGATAGAAAGTGATAGTGACTCTTCATTGTCACGTTCTAGCTCCTCTATCAGCTCTGAAGAAATCGAACCTAAACCTGGATTTAATACTCTCATATCGTCTCCAACTAGTCGTCGTGGCAGTCATCGCAGTTGTGGTAGGAGGTCGGCTATTCGCAGCCGTATATCTAATAAAGTCGTATCTGTATCCTGAAAGTCGATCACTTCCCGACGCCGAAAAACTACGTCTCTCCAGTTTCCAATAACCTGAGCGGCTGGAGGGACCGGGGGAGACCTAGCTTATCCTCTACTAGCTCTCCGGGCTAGTGCCGGAGATGCCAGCCGCAGTGTCCTGCGACAATGTCCGGACATAGCTTCCAACTTAAAGGGCAACTCACGTGCCCACGCGTCTCTCGCGTCAGGCCCTCAACTAGACCGCTAATAAGACGCGCTAGCTGCTCACGAGACAGACGCCCCGGCCACACCCAACCGGGGCAGACAAACAAGTCCCATAGAGTCTATACCCAAGTCCGGGTCCACCAGAGACGCCTGCAAAGGCGTATCACTGGCGGAGGAACCAGTCCAGAACAGTCGTTTTTAAGAGGGTTCCGAATTCTCCATAGTCACTTCTATCATCCAGTCTTGGTCGATCTTCTAACAGTACCCGTTCAAGTACCTGTGATGCTCTCCAAAGTCGTGGTCGATCATCATCTATTCGAAGCCATACTTCTGTTCGGGAACGGTCACGATTAAAAAGGCGAAGTCGTTCGGCTGACGCACCGTCATCACATTGAACAAGGAAGTGGATGCAAATGTCATATGATGATAGGGATCAATTGTGGTAGGTACCTACCCATCTCGCCCTACGACTGGAACTTGCCGCCCACCCTTTGTTAATTTTCTTGAGTATTTTGACGACGAATCGATGAAAAAGATCTCGATTAGTTAGTATTTTGCATTAATCAATAATAAGTTCATTTTTTGTTATATCTCATGTGAAACATGTGTTAAACTTCAAGTTTCATTAATATAGTTGATTTCGTTGCTTTGTAGGTCGCCTTTTATTCAAAATTTTTATTAAGTCCTAAAAAAACGCTAACGCTTTGGTAAGGTTCGTGACGGGATGCCGTGATCATGATTTTTACAAGGGTTTTGGGAGAGTTTCTTTTTGTATTTTTTTCTTTTTACTAACGGCGTAAATGCTTAAAAAATGCAACATCAAATCCAATCACAAAAAATAAATTTCTCGTGCTGAAAGGGATAATACTCGTGAGTAACAACATCTGGACGGGGAAACTAACCAAGTCCGTATAAATCTCTAGAAAGAGATATACCCCACGGCATCACTCGGAGCACCCCCTCCTGGGCATAATCTACCTGGTAAACTTGGAAGTCTCTAAATAGACTACGGGCCCAAGTCGGCCGAAGCAAGTAGAGCATGCACAACTTTAGGGTTATAGCACTGAGAGCGCATGTATTTGAGGTGTCTCTCCTCAGACCACACCCCGGACACTCTATACAACAGTCGAAAATTATTTACCTACTACTACTACATACAGCAAAGCGCTATCACACGCGCAAACGTGTGCGTGAAGTGGCTGGGTTACCCATTACTTTCTCGCACTATTACGTTACGTGGTCATAGCGGCAACATGGCGAAAATTCTAACGCGAATCTGTTATCTATGATTCTATTAATAGAATCCTAATAATGAAACATGTCTATTAGGTATTTATATCGATATATTATTACATTTTTCATTAATTCACTACCGAGTAATATTGAAGATTTATTTCAAAAATATATTAAAAACATTTAAAATGTTATATTTCGGACCTGTACGACGCCACTGATAACGCTGTGTCAGTCGCTGAGTACGGGTGCTCACAAATATAAACGTTAGAAACGAGACGCGAAGAACAACATAACATCATAATTTATTATTCACTATAAACTTTGTACCTACAACACTTACCATAATCTGCCCAGCGGATCACCTTGAAACTCAAATGCAGTTTAAAATTTATAAAATAACACTGCAATGAGCTAAGGCGTGTTTTAAATACAGTCAACCCTTGGACTTTAATCGTTTATATCTTTGTGATTATGTCTCAAGCATGAATGGCACTGCAACTGTTAGGAACAGGCGCACGACAGGTACCTACGTCTTGGCTCTCGGTATAACAAAAAAAACTCGAAAATAGAGCAAGCGTAGTTCCGACGAAGAACGGCAACACTTTGTTCAAAGGATATAGATACATTACACGAAAGTACAACAAGGTCCAAATTTCAAAATCCAAAGAATTATGAACAACATAATATGTAATATAAAATGTTCTATCGTATTTCATTGGAGCCGACGTAATTATAGGAGCAGACCATGACTCATGTATGCAGAAGTAAAGCGAACGAGATTTCTTATCTAGAAATACTACAAATTATTTTATAAAATTGATTTCTCTCGTTTATACAACAGATTACACTACTCACTATCAAAGTAAGTAAATGCAAAATCTAATTATATAATAAGTTACAGGACCCTTTATTATGTAAATATGACGATTATGAGGTATATTGGCATCAGCTCCTTCTTAATACATTTTATAATTAACCGACTTAAAAAAGGAGGAGGTTCTCAATTCGAGTGTATTTTTTTGTGTGTCTGTTACGCGATTACTCCTTCCCCCACTCCTTTTTTGTTGAAAAGAAGGTACCTCAGTATTGGTCCCATTTCAATTTGAAGAAAATATTCCATTAGTGAGGATGGTCAACTAGGGGATGAATCCGATTCCAATAAAACTTGGCAAATAGGTGTAGGTAATTCCACGAACATTTGAGGTCGCTTTTCGCAACAGCAAATTTCAAAATATATTCGAATGGAGGAGTGACATGAAGTAGAAGTTTTTCTTTTTAATTAATCTATTTGAATAATGTGTTAATAAAAAATAGAAGGACTTGCGATTTTTTATGATACCAAGTTACAGATTACTTAATAGTTAACCAAGTGTCTGGTGTTAAACGATATGCCTGTCCATAACAGCTACAATGCCACTCAGTGCTTTAAATCACAAAGATCGGAGAGGTACTGCCACTGCGCCCGTCACCGTGAGACGTAAGTTGACAAGTCCCATCTAACTTTCGCCTTTCGGCTTAGAGGGGAAAGGGGATAATTTTACTTATTTTTTTTTAGATGTCCTAAAAACCATAACCCAATTTTAGAATATTGAAATTGATTAATGATATTTCAGCTATGCATCGTTAGGGTAAGTTCCGAATAAGTCCAACACGTTAACTAATTAAAAGAGAATTTTGTGCTCTTTTTTTTCTATTTAAAACGGATATTTTACTATTTGTCACTTAGCCACGTTTTAGTCATTGGACGGCAATACTAGCACCCGCTTACCCCTCTCAACCGAAACGCAGTAAAGCTCAAATTACTGATTGGCGGCATATACACTTTCACAAGGAGCTCCACTGCTACTAAAATATAATATCCTACACAAAATTAATACCCAAATTGAAAACAATCTAACAAGAGCACTTAGAATGAGTTTCGGTATACATATTTGCAAATAATCCAACACATCCATGTGAGCTAACTGATAAAAAATGTGACGTAATGGAATATAATTTTACAGAAGCAATTAGACCCGACTACAGTTGTTATTCGTCACAGCACCGTACACTCAAAGTACAATTGGTGGTCGCGCGTGTAAAACATGCGAAATCTATTTTTGGGATCGGTTGTTGCGAATCAATTCAGTTAGTTCGGAACAACATATAATATATAATCAAGATATGTTAGCACATCGGCAATTATCAACGTGTTCTAGTCAAAGTTCATTCGTGCAAACATTTTAAAATGTTATTATTGCCAATTAGTCCTCAGGGGTCGAGTACTATGCTAGCTTTTAGTAGTACTAGAGCTCCGTGTGAAAGAGGAAGTACTGCCACCTCAGACATATATCTAGATATGTCTGTGACTGCCACCTTACCTATTTCTGCCGCCAAGCAGTAGTGTGAACATCACTGCATTCCGATTTTGAAGGGTAAGGGTGCTGGTGAAATCACAGTGACATGAAACTGACGACAGATAGTCGTGCAGTTTAAAATGTCGTGGCTTGTATATTTAAATGAACTTGTTTACATATAGCACAACACAATTAACTGTCGTTCAGGACTTCTTTACGACGACAGACTGTCGTGACAATGGAAAGGCCTCGAACGAGTCGTCTATCGAATAAAACGTCACGATAAAAATGTGACGACAGATAGATCGCAGCTACAAACGATTCTGTCGTGCAAATGACAAGGCGGCTGCCGTGAACCGATAAATTGTTGTCACGATCTAGTGAGAACAACTAGACACGACAGTCGTTCAACGATAAAACAAACGTCCCCGACACAGTCACCACAGATAGTAGTGATATGGGAACAGGCTAGACGCGACCGTCGTCCAACGATAAGTCAACACATAACAACATAATGGGCACGCATCAGGCGCAGTGACAGTGTCCCTCAGATTTTCGCGATTTAAAGCTCTGAGTGGCACTGCAACTGCTATAAGCAGGCGTGTCGCTCAACACTAATTTTTCAAATAATAAAGCTAGTTGAGGAAATCACAGATCCTATTCCCAGCAGAACCATTTCGTGAAACGGATTTTTCTACATTGGTTCTGGTCTGGGTGTTCTGGCTATGCCCTGGAGTGAATTGTGCCGCTCTGGTCCTCATAGGACAGGGAATTCCCTAATTTAAGACCAGTAATAGTAATTTAAGGTTGGTATTTTGGTTCAGTAATTCTAATTACCTATGTCTATGTCTGACATGGTACCCTAGTCAAAATCAGAGTAGACCTCTCCTCCTCAGTTAAACTAAATTGTGAGTAAATAGCAGAATTAAGCAACACTATTAAGTGTTTGTCATGTAATTTGCTTATTTCTCTTTAATGGAGTAAATCAAAATGTAAACAAATAGCGTTCCAGTTGAAAATTAAATTTAAATATTTGGAAATAAAGTTTTAATATTAATTAAGTTAACTAGTTTGTATGCCATATGATATATGCTATATTATACCATATGAAAATCATAAGCGTCAAAGTTACTAGCTATGCCAATGATGTTTCTTTAAATCGCAAAAACATAGCAATGTAGAAAGTAGGAACGAAAATGAGGTTTTTTGCGCATAAAAATGTCAATATGATATTAAGACGCTTCCTTCAAATGTTAAATCAATACAAATAGAGAAACCTTGTAGATACGACATTTTAAGGCATTAACAGACTTGTATGACAAGTAAAGGCAGTTATATAAGGAGGCATTGAAGCAAGACATTGGCAGTGAATGAGATACAAAAATAACCTCACATGTTCATCACATGGTCTGAACACTGCCAATAACCAACAGATGCAAGGTTATATTTGGATTGCTTGATTATGATAATGTTACACCTATAACGCCTTCTACAGGTGAGAATACAGTGACAAACCTTAAATAGTAGGGTTTTAATTCTAATCCAACTTTCATTTTGAACACTTCATTTTAAAATTCAATATAATAAAAAAAATTATGATAAATACTCTAAGTTTTTTTATAGAAAAATAAGTACACATTTGACCTCCATCTCACCTGATGGAATGTCACAATGGCCTAAGAAACAATCTTCGACCTACAATACAATAAACTCACTTTGGACCTTAAATGGTTAGACTATTATTGAGAACAATTATGATCTTCTTACTATTAATATTTTAATCTTGGTACTTGGTACTTGGTGTAACGGGCTGGTGTCCGCAACTCGACGACAAGGCGCCTATTTTGCGTGTGGTAATATTTTAATATTAAACAAATACTATTTTTAGAAAAATATTTTTTTACATATTCAAAATAAAAAACATATAAATTAGTAATAAAACCATTTGTTACTAACTTTGCACTGGGTTTCTTGTCCCTAATAAAATAAAATTTTGTATGAACTTAAAATGACATTTCTCAAAACATTGTAACATTACATAAACAATAAAATATATTTATGCACATTAAAATATATTGCTTGGAAATTGAAATGGGTTATGTCATTTTTTTTTTGCTAGGCTAATATTCATAATTATGATTACTGTATAATGTACCACGTAAGGAGTTTAAGTCAGAGAGCAACCAAATCCAATCCTGAATTAATTTGCATTTAATAATTAATTATAAAAATACATACCACATTTGGAGGAAGTTTGTGCCCGGGCAAATATTTAACGTTCTCGTGTGTTTCATTAATAATTTCAGTGAGCTTCTTGCCCTCTATCATCTCCTCGTACACCCACATGGTCACAGTATCCTCGAAGTTCGGTAACCGCGCTGCATTTCGCCCGACTATTTTTGCTATGGCTGATCCCCTGCAAAGAAACTACATTCTAATATGCACCAAGAGTGTCTTTAAGGCATACTCTACCATCTCGCACCGATATAATGTTCTAATTAGTGTCTTATTAGTCCTAATCGAAGAGTAAACAAACTATTGCAGCATTTGGTGCATCAAAGAATGAAGGTTGTTATGTCATCGGCACCCCAGGAAGGTCACAACAGCTGCAAATGCATTCATATGGGTGAGCTAAACACGATAAATCACACTAAAACTCATAATAATCCTTACCAGTTCCCGGAACCAATAACACACACATTCATTTTCAAAAGGCACTCTGCCATTATGGATCACAAGTTTTTTAAATCGTACACAGTAGTAAAACTAACAAGCGGTCGCTCTACGCCGCTGTGACGAAGCTACTGATATTGCAAGCCCGAAGTCCTACACAAAACCAATGATAAGTTGACGTCGCGTAATCACACACTATCAAATCCAGCGAGACATTGTATCATCATGTCTTTGGCGTGATAAAAGATAACTAAATTAATACACATTATACGGCTAAATAAAATTTCATTTTTTATGCATGCATTCGCTATGCATCTCTTTTTAATTTGTTCTACATAACGTAAATGAAAGAGAGGAATATAGTTTTTAAGATAGCTTCTAAATTGTGTTAGATATACAATTTTGTCTATGGTCTCTATTGAAATATAGACTGAAAAGCAGGTTGTCACTGCCAAGTTCCAATAAAAGTAAAAACGGCTACGTGTGTGTCGGTTAATTTTAAAGAATTCCGTACATATAAATACATACAGGTAAATAGATTACTGTTGTAGCAAAAGGTTACATTTAAAAATATACATAATTATATTTTTAAATACTATATAAGCAGACATACCTTTTGTTAGTAGGGTTAAAACAAATTTGGATATAACATATAATTAGGGTGGACGTTTAAACGAAAAGCACTTAAAAAGGTCTGCTTTTTAAAATAAGCGCATAAGCACGCTTTCCATTTTAAGCGTAAGCGTTATCACTGGTCAGTTCTATAGATACTCAACAATTTCAGTTATAACAACGTGCCTATCTATGTTTTTTAACAAATTAATTCAGCATAACGTTGCAAGATTTTTTAAACATAAAGTCTATGCTCTTAAACGTTTTTCTAACCCACTTTTTAAGCGTCAAACTAAAAAGCGTTTACGTGAAAGCGCTTTTATAAGCACACTTTTTAAACGTACTTTTTAACGTTAACAAAATAAGCAATTTTTACATTTCAACGGTTAACAAGTACAAAAGTTAAACAACTTATTTATATGTTTTTGAACGCTTTTAAATACTAATGAACAAAATGTTAATATAATAATGTTGTGTCATAAAAAAAAATATAACTCGTTTTCTACAAAAAACTTATCTTAAAACCTTTAGTGGTCTGCTCTTGCGTTTCGCTATCAACACAACGTTGCAAGCTTTTTTTAACATAAATGTCTATGCGCTTAAACGTTTTCTAAACGGTTTTGTTAGCTTCAAACTAAAAAGCGTTTTAGTGAAAAAGCGTTTAAAAAAGCACACTTTTGTAAACAAGTATAACGCTTAAGCGTTTAAAAAAATAAACAGTTTTTCCCATCTGTACATATAATTTCCGGACAGTCAGTCCGTGACCATGACCAGTGCAACCTGGCCAAAACGGCAGGAAAATAGGTTGGTGCACAGATTATTAGATGCTGGCTGGTGTGAAAATACCCTTTAGTGTCTAAACGCATTAATTCCCGTTTTCAAATGTTACATATGTATATGCATCCCCATATTAAGAACAAGTAATAACACTTGAGTCCGCCACGTGGCAGTCCAGCATGGTAACCGTTCGGTCACGGAGACAGTTGAATGTAAAATATACAAGGAAAAACGTTTTAGGTGAACTTATAGCAACTGCAACGGTTAAATCATAGTTATTAAATATATACATTAGGTTGATGGCGGCTTTCATGCTACATTTTAACGAGCAAAATACGACGCATGGTAGTTTGAATTGTAACCTACCATTATCAACTACCATAGTAATTATTGTTATAGTATAATTGTTATTGTATGTGTTTTTCGAATAGAAGAGAGTACATAGAGACACATAAAGTATCAAAGTAAATAAACAAAATACTGATTAAATAGTGAATGTTTTCAATTCTCAGATTTTTATTAATTTGTTTTTGTTCTTATTAAAATAATTTTAATTTTTTTTTTATGTCAAATCTTTAAGGTGTGGTCAAGAGCACGTCAAGCTTGACACTTAAGACTTAAATCCATCTCTATGCCGCTTACGATTAGAACGGTCTAAAGTACATACAAAGTGTCAAGCTTGACGTGCTCATGACTGTACCAAGTTTATTTACTTAGTTTTTTTATATTTAGTATTCTAATTTAGAGAGCCCTAATCTGTTGTTACAGTCACAAAAGTCACAACAGGATTCATTGTCTTTGCTCGGCGGCACAAATTAGACAGATATAGTAGGAACAGACAGGAAACAGGCCCTATAACTGAACGTTCGTAGAGGTAGTTCGGTGTCCCGTGACAGCTGGCTGGTGGCGCTAGTGTACCGAATAGTGACGCGCCTCAAACCTTTATGGAACGGTTACTATTAGTGATGTCCTATATCGCACTTTTACGGACAAAATTACGGTTTCATCGGTCCTAGTTACTTTTTCATATTGCTAATGTTTTGTGGTTTAAAATAAAATACTGTATTTTCAGTTATATCTGTTTATTAATAACGAAAGCTACTACCGTTCCGTAAAGGTGTTAACGCATGGAAGAAGAAACGGCGAAAGAAACTCCCAGCAACATATCTTTTGAATCTAACAATTAATGAATGATAACAAAACACAATTATTAAACAAAGGGTCGCTCGGCAGATTAGAGCACATAAGTCAAAAACCAACATCATTCGTTTATAGTAATACATCCACCGACTAAACACAAAGTCCAATTAATTTTTACATTAATTTGCCATTTAAATTCTAGAGGCGTCTTTTTCAGATTTATCATTCTCTTCGCATCTTCCAACATTAGAAACAATAAGAAAATATATAATTATATATGAAAAGATTTGTAGTGAAGTAAACATAACGATCAGTTTTTTTTAAGTTATCGGACTCACAGTAGTAATTATAAAAATCATTTGTGCAAAATTCGATACACCAACAAAATTATTACATATTAAATGCGGAAAAGTACATAGATAAATTATCACTAAATCTTTGAAAACACCGAGAAATCACATTATCATGTCACATTGTCGTATTAAACCATCGAGCATGTTAAACTAAGTAACATCACTTTTATTTTTGTCAGTCGATACGTTGAATATTGTGTGTGTGGTCTGATTTCTGTGGTCCTTTTTCTTTTCCGGGTCACCAACTCTGCATTTATCTGCAGTGGTATAGCATAAGTATGATCTCCCACTGTCCGAACAGCTAAAATGTAAGAAAAATAACTTATAAGTAATATCTTATTAATATAATAAATGTATCTGTAGCCACCAAACCACTGAATACTTACAGACAGTTACAGGACAAGTGGGTTTTCGACATGCTATTTCCACTTCTGAGAATAATGTAGGCCATGAGAAAGGCACTCTTTTATCATCTTTGATAAATTTATCCTCAACGTGAAGTTTGCAAACCTAAAATTTAATAAATTTTGTTGATATAGTGCTTACATTTCAAAATACAAATATTGAATGCCTTTTAAAACAATTTAACATTTCAAATATATATTTATCTCTCATGTTTTTTAAGGCTTCAAGTTATATGAGGCATTTGTGTTACTTCCTTAGAATCACCGAGAATATTAGGAGTCTTGAAATAGGGATTAGCAATTTGAAACTCTATTATTAGGCAATGATGGAAATACTTGTTTTAAAGTATGTTGAAGGCTAAGGCACGTATCTTGTTTGGTTCTCCTAAAACATTCATTCTCTACCATTTTGAGTGTGCCACGATTATCATTAAAAATCGTTATAGGTTCTCAGGCTGCTGTACGTGAGTTCGAATAAAAACATTTTTAAAAACTTTGCCTCTTTTGCAGAACTTTCAAGAGCATAGTATTTAGCTTCAGTGCTAGAACAAGCCACATTGTTGTTGTTTGTAACTGTACAAATTTGACTGAAACTAAATATGACTTTCAAGCAGTCTTATCCCCAGCCCAATCTGCGTCAAATGAGATTTCAACTTTACTACTACCTCTACTAAAATTGAGTTCGTAGCTAGTTGGAACTGAGCAACTTATATAGCATATTTTTTTGGTGTTTATTTGAACTAAATATGAAGAAGTCATTATTATAAAGTACTATGATGGCCTTGTCTTTGTAATAGACACACTTATCAGTCTTTAATTGAGTATAGCCATTGGTAATTAAAACTTTATGCACTTTTCATTCCAGGTTCTACTGGCTTGTTTGAGTCCATATAAACTCTTCTTGAGTAGACAAACTTTACCCCTCAATCTCAAATTCAGTAGGTTGCTCCCTTAGAATAATAACGCATAGAATGATAGTTTCATATCAAACTAACTGTCACAAGTGAGGCAAAAACCGAATTCATGTAGGCGTAAGCAACTTGTATCTACGCACGTCGGCACGCACACAAATATACAAATAATGATGCCATGGAATAACATTTCCCTCAAAAGTGGGAAAATTGTATCTTGCGCAACTCATCATTAAGTTAAAGGTGCCTACAGATTTGCCCGTTTTTGTCGATCGATAATGTCGATCAGGTGCCTACAGATATGCTCGGTTTTGTCGATCGTTACTGTCGATCGACAATGTCAAGTGAAAAGAATTTTTAAAAATTTATTTTTGGTAATCCCTATGGAAGTAGCATTTATATCTGAATACACGATGACGGACACGACTTTTCAAATAAATGCAATATGGTAGCCATTTTCGAGGTATTCGAGGTGCTCATTACGAATATGGCACTCATTTCTAAATCCAAGATGGCGGTCACGATTTTTCGAATAATTGCAAGTTGGGTATCGTTTTTAAGGTATTTGGGGGTGCTCATTACAAATATAGCATTTATTTCTAAATCCAAGATGGCGGACACGAGATTTCAAATAAATGCAATATGGGTATCATTTTCGAGGTATTTGGGGATGCTCAATGTGAATATGGCAATATTTGTAAATCTAAGATGGCGGGCACGATTTTTCATATAATGGCAAGTTGGGTATCGTTTTCGAGGTATTTGGGGGTGCTCATTACGAATATTGCTTTTGTTTGAACTGTCGTGTCTGCCATCTTGGATTTGGAAATGAGTGCCATATTCGTATTGAACATCCCCAAATATCTCGAAAAGGATACCCATATTGCATTTTTTTTTTAATTGTGTCCGCCATCTTGGATTTAGAAATAAGTACTATATTCGTAATGAGCACCCCCATATACCCCGTAAGCGGTACACAGAATCAAAATCAAAATAATCTTTATTTCATAGGTAAGCTTTATTACACTAGAAGTCGTCACATTGGTTAAACTCTACCGCTCATTCGTAAGGCAGATTCCCCCGAGAAGTATGAGCAAGAAACTCTAGGAGTTGCTCTTTGTAAACAACATTTGTACGCATTTAACTTGCAGAAATGGAAGTCAAATGCACACCTACATTAGAATTAAAAAAATCTGCAGTCGTCGCAATATTGCCTATTCTCAAAAAATTACATAATATAATTATTTTGAAACAGAATAGCAAAATTGGGAGAAAGAAATCCGTTACTTCGCAACATTTTCGTGTCTTGTTGCAACGAAATTAATTTTCGGTTTTAGTGAATATTTATATAAAAATACAAGTTGAAACGCGTTACTTCCTTGTGGAACGTGATGATAGTGTCTATTTTATGTTTGCCTGTTCTATTTTTACACCCATTTACCGCACATTTCGTCATTATTAGCAAAAATTTGTGACCTGTTCGCGGTACAATTTGACCTTGAGCACTGACAGCCCGCCCGCTCGTGTGGGCCCTTTGGGAAGCCTCTAACTTGCTTCACTTAGCGCGTGCGAGCTAGGTTTCTATGC
The DNA here is from genome assembly GCF_003589595.1 of Hyposmocoma kahamanoa. NCBI lineage: Eukaryota > Metazoa > Arthropoda > Insecta > Lepidoptera > Cosmopterigidae > Hyposmocoma > Hyposmocoma kahamanoa. Next base: position 508,141 of record NW_020653854.1, on the reverse strand, counting down.
GTTATTATTCTAAGGTTGCTCCATGCAAATGCATTCATTACGATCTCCATTAAGGAATGCCGTATTAATGCATTCGTTGATTATAACAATCTTTGGGCATGCAGGTAATCGTTCAGCCACCGAGATCGCTCTTGCTGTGCACAAATTAGAAAGATATTTGCTGTGTAAAATAACTCACATAGGCATGCCTATGAATGCGGTTCCGGTGCGTAAGCGACGATTTTAATCTTGAGCTTAGAGACCTTAGGAGGTCTATCCATACTCATTCCAGATCTACACTGCGAGGCCACCGGCACAGGTTTGCTGTTTCCGATGTGGATGAACAGCCGTCGACGAGGCACCTGTGAACACGAGACTTATCTCTGAAAACACAATAAGAAACAAAACAAACCAATAAGTTGAAATTGCAGAAGTCCTACGCCAACAAGCTGGTCGCTGATTGTTTCTGCAACAAATAATAAAAGTTTTATTAGAAATAGTCAGTAAATCTTTCCCTCGAAAAGCGAAAAGAAAATCTCAGAATTCTAGGAAGGAAAATTAACGGTCTAATTTTTTTTAATGTCGAATCGGACTTGTCGTTATTATGATCTCAAAATTAGATTTTTTTAATGTAAAATTTATTAAAGTTTTAACTATTAAAAAAACTTATTATAACAATAAGTTTAACACGTCAATTTATTATGCATTTTAAATAATTTACATAATTTCATTCCAAGAGTTGCCGATTCTTTATTAAATTGTTAGATATACTTCATTTTTAATCTGTGTTTTTTGTGTTAAACACCTTGGGCCTCGTAACGTCCAACTAAATAAGACCTCCTACCCATTACGTAAGTTTGATATTTAGGTTCTGAATAAAATGGATGATTAGGATGATCTTCAATGGTCAGTTCAAATACTAGAGTGTTTCCGTAGCGTGCGCAGCAGCGATGGCAGCAGGTAGTGGTCAGATTATTGTTAGATAATTTTCCGAAAAAATTCAATTAGTGGAAGTTTTTCCAGAAAAATTGGAAAAATATAATTTGAAACGCTTTTTATTTAGCGTGAATTATAAAATAAACTTGTTTGGCTAAAAGCATTGACTTACAAATAAATGGACGACGGGTCTAATACAAAAACCACGAAAAAAATGTCCCAAGTCAACCTATTCGAAATTTAAATTGTTATGTCATCGCACTATCGCGCTGTCCGTAGAACAAATGAAGACTAAAGCGGAGTGTCGCGCTCTGTATACGATTTTAGCGCCTTACAAGTGCGGACACTTTTTAGCGCGGACCCGACGTCCATATAATTGTAAGTCAATGGCTAAAAGCCACTTAACAGAAAAACGAGATTTTAAAATTATTCACAACATCGAAAAACTCCAACAACCACACCACCACCACTTGTTGTTGGCTCCATCATTTTCGATACAGTACCAATCAAAACTAGTTAAAGTGATGATCACTGAAGTTGACGTTTCGCAGTTGCTAACCATAGATAGAAATTACGAATATGCATTTTTGACACAAGGTAGTTAAGCACTTTATTCGGTGATTATCATTATAAGCTGTCAGTTGAGTTACGCAATAGGCCTGCAGTACGTACATTCAACTTTTGACGTCAAATGTGAAAAAATAAAGGAAAAATTATTTATTTCTCTGAAAAATATCATTTTTCAAAATGGAATTTTTTTCCATTACAACACTGGGTCAGACTGTCAGGTAGCGTTTTCGATACATTACTTGCTCAGTCAGTAGAAGTGGAAACTATTACATGCTAAACCGATTACTTGTTCAAATACGATTGGTGGTTGCGCATAGCTTTTGTCTCTTTTACTTGCCTTTGCACTAACTTGCGAGACAAAGAGGCATAGATATTCTTTTAAATTTGTCGTATTCTATTGTTCCATGGATTTTGTAGAATTTTCTCGAAAAAGCCTAATTTGATTGCCATCTACATCGTTTTCATTGTTCAACACGTCAAACGTCATTCATTTCTGGTGTGAGAAAACCGCATCGAGTGATTCGTGGAGTGCTGTGAAATTCGTGTTTCTGGAAGTTTTCGTATACATTAATTACTTGATACATTCGTTCATCATTATTACAGAATAAAGTAAGTTCTAATTTGCTATGAAATAATACTTCTAGAATAAGGTAAAATATGAAATTTGTAGATTTAAACTAGTTTCCTTCCTCGTGTTACTAGATTATTCTCCCCGTCATCGTTAGATCGATTGAGTCGTCGTTGGGTTTCGCAAAAAAATATTTGTAGAAATGTTAAGAGATGTGTGAAAGTACGCTAGGGGACGTCAAATTATGATGGCTATTAAAAGGAATCAATATTAACCTATTTGTAGCATTATACCGCGTTGCAGTTCGTAATCATAACTTATGATCAACTTAGTCGTTCTTAAAAGTAGAGGTAAATTTTGTAGACGTAGTTAAATTCTACGGTGATGATATTGTAATGTAATGGAACCTAATTAAATTGCTGAGATTATTTACGAACGACAGTATTTGTTATCATGTGCGATATATCTGTCTGTCAAGATTGACGTAAAAATAGTTTTGTTAAGAACTAACATAGATAATATTGGGCAGAGAGAGAGAGAGAAAATAGAGAGTGTGAGGCGGATGAAAGTTTCATCATTAAACTCCGGTGCATCTCCTCACCCGGTGCTGCTCCCTGAGGGGTGTACGAAGTTCCACACTGGTACGACAAAGGCCACAATTACTGGATATAAAAATTGTCAAGAAAGTCCTTCAGTTCTTTAATGCTGTTGATCTTGGCTCTGAAAGCTATCCAAAATAATAATATCATAGATAGTTTTAGAAGTGAACTTGTTCAAGTGTCATATTGATGGTTAAGAGGCAAAACCCAATACGTATAATGAGTTAAATACTAATACTAATTAATAATATTAATGAACACATTAAAGTGTACTTTTCTGAAGTGGAATTCAAAACCCAGAAGTAATACAAAAGAATTTAATTGCAAATCTGTTAATTTTATATAATTGAAAAGCACTACAAAAGTAATGCATTAGATAATTTTTTTATCATAAAAAATTTTTCATAGTAATTTGTGTGTAGTTTGCTTTATCATGACAATCTATTGTTAGCTGTATATACATTCTACTTGAAATTAATGTACACTATTCAACCTGTCAATGGTAGCATACAATCAACTACCTTTTTTTATGTCATAGATAATGGTTTTTATTGTTTGCATTAGTCAGCCAGATTTGTCTTCATACATACACAACAATCCATTCCACTGGTTTCATTAAAACCTTTGAATATAAGCAAAAGCAGTTGATAATCATCACAAAATTTTGAATTTCGTTAAACAGGGACCAAAAATGGTGAAGGAGACCACATACTATGACATTCTTGGGGTGAAACCCAACTGCACTACAGACGAACTGAAGAAGGCATACAGAAAACTTGCCCTCAAATACCACCCTGACAAGAATCCTAATGAAGGAGAACGTTTCAAGCAGATCTCTCAGGCTTATGAGGTCCTATCCAACCCAGACAAAAGAAGAGTTTATGATCAAGGTTTGACTTTTGTAATTATTGTACTAAGTTAGTTATTGTGAGCAGTGAGTGAGATTCTATTTTAATAGTAGTAATATTTAACATTGTTTCTAGAATACACAGTTAAACATCCACTGTTTGCAAGAATAGCGTGTCTTAAGTCAGTCTCAACTTTCACTACACTTGATATGTAATAATGTTATGTTTTATTGTGAAACGTTAGTTTAACAATATTAAAATACAACATATATGTATCTACATATCTAATTTGCTTTGCACTATAATAACTATATGGTAATTATTTAAAATTAGGTGGAGAACAAGCACTTAAAGAAGGTGGTGCTGGCTCCAGTGGCTTTTCATCACCAATGGACCTATTCGACATGTTCTTCGGCGGTGGATTCAGTGGTGGGCGGCGCCGCGGCCGCGAGCGGAAAGGCAAAGACGTCATCCACCAACTATCAGTCACACTGGAGGAACTATACAGAGGAGCGGTCAGGAAACTTGCTTTGCAGAAGAATGTCATTTGTGAGAAATGTGAAGGACGGGGCGGCAAGAAGGTTTGTTTTGTTTACTGTTGTGGTTTTTTCAATTCTTTTTTGTTTGCTATGGTTTCTTGGGTGATAACAAATATTATTTTTCAGTACAATAAGTGTCCCATTAAAATGGTCTACACATGTACAGGTTTATGAAAAATCACTGTTCTTATGAATACATGAGTGGGTCTTACAATTTTATAAAGTTTTCAAAATTTAATATCTACTTTTTCAATAAAGTATGCAGATACAGGTGCTGTGTTGTAAAAAATCAAAACATAAATCATCATTTTCTATTTTTAAATACAGAAGTTAGCAGAACTACTTACTCCCACTTGACTAGGCGCAATGCCAATAAGCTACTAACTCCAGAGTGCGCATTCCCTTACTGTAATGTGTGACCTACTTTTACTGTAGAACTTTATAGAAATTTCCGTCTTGAACATAATCATTACTTAGAAGGTCAATTGCAACATCAATCATAGGCAAAGTTAATAAAAGAGAAAGGTGGATGGTGCCAAACAAATAACATATTCGTATTGTTTTAGCTATCACTGATGCTAGCCCAGGCAAAGTAATTAAATTTATGATTGATTTAAGTCGAGTTTTTCGAAAGATGAAACGAAGATGACAAAAACTTATGTCTGAGACTCATTCAGTTATTGTTTTCTTCATTTATTTAGTGCAGTGCAGAGTACCATTACTTACTAGACGCCATAACTTCGTGAGCTAGTAGACAAAGGTTCTCGGATTTTCAATTTGTATTGCCGATGCCGACAAATATTACGCAGTGAATATACCTAATTATTAACTAGGTAATGATAAACTTGGACACGCAATTTCAATACCTTAGTTACTTTATTTAAAACTAGGTACCTGTCCAAAATACAATATTTCAAGTGCTGTTAACATATTTTTTAAATAAATCTTCAGTATTATTCTAGTTAGTGAATTAATGAAAAATATAATATCGATATAAATACCTAATGAACATGTGTGATTTTTAGGATTCTATTAATAGAATTAAAGATAACAGATTTGCTTAAGAGTGTTTGCTATGTGGCCGCTGCCACGTAACGTAATTGTACGAGAAAGTGATGGGTAACCCTGCCACTTCATGCACACAGTTGCGCGTGTGCAGATGGCGTCTTACTGTATGTAGTAGTAGTAGGTAAATAACTTTCGACTGTTGTATGGAGTGTCCGGGGTGTGACTAAATTTTTGAAGTAGGTTCTGTTTGTGGTTTGACAGTATTTTTTTGATAGATTTAATTGAGCATATAAATAAATAAATAAATAACCCAGAAACAAAAATTCTATTTGCCAAGTTTTATTGAAATTCCCCTAGTTCGCCACTATACAGGACTTGACACAGGGATAATAAAAATCGGTTATCACTACTCAAAGTATATTGAGAGAGAAATACGCCTTGAATTGGAGAATAGCAAAATCAACTATTAAAATAATTGCTCCTTATAATAAAATTTAGGCGCTATTATAAAAATGAATCTTCATGCTTGTGGATGATTTTCTTCAAAATGAAATGGGACCACTATGGAGGTACCCTCTTTCCAACAAAAAAGAATCATGAAAATCGGTTCACAAATACCGGAGTTATCGCGTAACATACATACAAAAAGTGTGTGTAGTGTTTCAAATTCAGTGAATAAAGTTCTTTCTTTCTTTCTTCTTTCTAAAAAAAACATACAGTTGAATTGAGAACCTCCTCCTTTTTTTGTAGTCGGTTAAAAAACATAACCCATTTGAGACAGTTGGGTGAAAAAGAAATCGTAATAAAACTTATAACGGCATGTTGACGGCTCAAGGGAATACAGTGATTGACAACCATTTGAATTGATTTGCCTAGTAATTGCAGTGTTTTATAACAATAATAAATTGCGCAAACGTTAACTTACACGACAGCCGTGTAATGAAAACATGCTTTTGCATGGTGGTGTATTGAAGTTACTCAAACCACTCTCCAACATTTTTCGCGAAGAGCACTTTCTTTAATTGAAAAATAATGAAAAACTATATCGTACGGCGAATTAAATTTTTTTATGATTTTTTGTTTTGTTCATAATATACAGGGTTATTTGCAAAGTTTTAACAGCCTCGCATATTACTAAAACAACTTTTGTTCCATGACTTTTAATAATTCAATATATTTTACTTTCATACTGAAATAAATAGATCAGCAGTGGCGTAGCGTGGGGGCTGCAGAGGGAGCCATGGCCCCGGGCGGCACAGTAACGCAGCGAGCGCGTCCGACCCCAACTAATCAAAAACTATTTGTTTTACTAAAATTGCACTGTTTGAAAAAAAACGATAATCCGGAACACCACAAAGGTGGCGACGTCAGACGAGTATAAAAACACAATCAAGCCGAGCCTGCCCGAACGAACTACTTGTGTAATCGTGAAAATAGAGGGACAGCAATATTAAGGTTGGCAGAAAATGACGCTTACGCCACTGAAGTAGATCGCTCTATACGTTAATAACTCTGTGCAGGACGGGGGTGGGGTCGTCGCGGAGGACGCTTCCACATTTGAACTTATTCTGCCAAATAAAAATCTAAAAAGTGTCAGATAGTACAACAAAAATTTTAAAGTTTACTTTTGGTCAATTTATTATTGATTATGATGTTTTGTAACGTATTCCTGCAAAGTTGTTTGTATTTTAAAAGTAACCCTGTATAAATAACTAAATTAAACCCACTCACAGTACCTGAAAACCTGATTGACGAATCCTTGATATAACTTTGGTTGCTATTGATTGTAAGTGGTAGATCCAAGTGATCAAGCCGGTTTTCACCGCTTCTTTGTTCTCCTGTAAAATGTAAGCTTAGATATTATTATCACTTATTCCCTTTTTCTTTTATATCCAACCAACATATTTCACGGAGTTTCTTTTTGTTAAGTATTATTTGGAGTGACACTCGCTTAGGTTAGTTGCACGCTTCCATCAATAATTTCGATTAAATCAACTCAATTGTATCCTTCAGGGTGCAGTACAGACGTGCCCGACGTGTCGCGGCACAGGTATGCAGGTGCAGATCCAGCAGTTGGCGCCTGGCATGATACAGCAGATTCAAACCGTCTGCAGCGAATGCCGCGGACAGCGTGAAATCATCGATCCTAAGGACCGCTGCAAAGTTTGCCAGGTATACATCTGTAAATGACACTGATCTCCTCGCGTTAAGACTCACATTATAAACTGACATTATGACTCACACTGAAAAACAGTATGTTTGTATTGGAATTTTAAATATAACTGACCAAGTACAATAATGTAGTACAATAATAATGGATGGAATACTACATCCCGCATTCGGATCTCGTCAGTAAAGGGAGGCGCAACCGCTGGTTCAACCGCGAGTGTGCTGTGGCTGTTGAGAACAAACAGACTGCATACCGCGCTTGGATCAGGGGTCTAGCTTCAGACGATCCCAATACGAACTCACTTAAAACAGCCTACAATAATGCCACCAGGTCTTGCAAAAGAGCGTACATCAGAGCGGATGCTCAGCGCGTCGCACGAGTTGGCCAAGAACTCTTGACGCATCCCACAGGTAGTCGTAGCTACTGGCGTCTGGCCAGAGCCGTTGCGTCGAACTTCTGCCAGCCCTCGCTGCCACCGCTGAGATATTCTGACGGCAATCTAGCCCACAAGCCGCAAGATAAAGCCGACCTCTTGGCAAATCTGTTTGCGGCTAACTCCTGTCTCGACGACTGTAACGCACAGCCACCAACTCTACCTCACTGTGGCTACACGATGTCTGATATTCGTATCAGACAATGCGATGTGCGTACGCAGCTGCAGTCTCTCGACGTCCGGAAAGCTAGTGGTCCTGATGGTATCCCAGCGATTGTACTTAGGAATTGCGCAGCTGAGTTGACTCCCGTGCTAACGCGACTGTATCGTCTGTCGCTCTCTTCAGGTCGTGTGCCGGACTCTTGGAGAGAGGCTAATGTGCAACCAGTTCCCAAAAAAGGCGACCGATCAGACCCGCATAATTACCGTCCCATAGCCATTACTTCCATAATATGCAAGGTTTTAGAGCGGATCCTTAATAAACAACTGACCCAATACCTAGAAGATCACTCCATAATTAATGATCGGCAGTATGGGTTTCGTCCGAAACGATCAACGGGTGACCTTCTAGCGTACTTATCGCATATTTAGGGTGAGGCTATAGACAAACGTGGCGAATCGTTGGCTGTTAGCCTCGATATAGCCAAAGCGTTCGATCGGGTCTGGCACAAAGCTCTTCTCTCCAAGCTCCCGGCGTACGGTTTGCCAGCCCAGTTATGCAGCTGGATTGCCGATTTCCTTCGTGAGCGGAGAATTCGCGTCGTTTCTGACGGCAGCATTTCGAGGTTCGTGAATGTGAACGCCGGCGTACCGCAGGGATCCGTCCTATCTCCCACGCTTTTCCTTCTGCATATCAATGATATGCTTCCACTTGGGAATATTCATTGTTATGCAGATGATAGCACTGTTCATGGGGGATATCATGGATTCCCCGCAGCTGGGCGCGCCGATACTGACAGAGAGCGATCTGATCTTGTCGTTGAGCTCAATAGGATATTGGACCTCATATCTGCATGGGGATCCAGTAATCTTGTTGAGTTCAACGCCAAGAAAACACAGGTTTGCGCGTTAACAACAAAATTGTCGCCGTTCCTTCCCATGCCTTCTCTGATGAGCACAGCACTTTCACCTCGGAGCAGTTTCACCTTGCTCGGTATGGAAATCTGCTGTGATTTGAATCCAAGGAGCTACATCGAATCTGTGATCAAAACAGCCTCACGGAAACTCGGAGTCCTGAACAAGGTGCGACGTTTTTTCACGCCGGACCAGTTATGCCTGCTGTACAAAACACAGGTCCGGTCTTGCGTTGAGTATTGTTCGCACTTGTGGGACGGCTCCGCCAAGTACCTACTCGATGCCTTGGATAAATTACAGCGTCGTGCTACTCGAATTATAGGCGACGAAGAGGTCTCATCACGCCTTGAACCTCTGCAACTGCGTAGAGATGTTGCATCGCTTAGCGCCTTTTACCGCATGTACCATGGTGAGTGCTCTGAGGAGCTGTTCAACCTCATCCCCCCTTCCCCGTTCCTGCTCAGAAGCACGCGTGCTGGCCTTCGTAGTCACCGTTTCACTACCTGCCGCATTCCATCGCGTACTAAAAGGTTCGGTGGCTCCTTTCTCTGCCGCACGGTTGACAAATGGAACTCCCTTCCGGCACATGTCTTCCCTCCCTCTTATGATATGGGGTCCTTCAAACGAGGCGTGAAGAGGCATATTGTAGGCAGGCAGGGTGGAGGCGGCTAGTGCAGTGAGGATTCCATCGCTGCACTAGGTTCCTTCGCGTTTGGATACCACTTTCCACTTAACATCAGGTGGAGTGGAGTCATTTGCCTGTCAGGTATAAAAAAAAAAAAAAAAAATTACGTGATAGGTGAATCACTGTGGACTAAGTTTAAATTTGTCAAAATGTAATTATTTCTATTATTTCTATAACTTGAACAGCGTTAAAAATGCATCATAGTGATAATGGAATAACACATTCTAGGGCCGTAAAACCGTGCGTGACCGTAAAATCCTTGAGGTGCATGTAGACAAGGGCATGACTGACGGACAGAAGATCGTCTTCAGCGGAGAGGGCGACCAGGAGCCTGACATGGAAGCAGGAGACCTTATTATTGTACTAGACGAGAAAGAACACGATGTAAGTATTGCTTTTATGTCATTTGTGTATGTTCAAAATGTTTTCTTATTATTAAGCCAGTAAGACTTTTGTTTTTCAGATAGAGAACTCGTAAATTATTCACAAAATTTGAAATTATTTATATAGATTAGTGACTTCTGAAAGTATAGTTTTAATTTAAATTTTACCTAGTATGGGCACCAGTCTTCCGTCAGTAAAATGTTACATTTTGTATATGTCCTTAGATTTATTATATTTATTATTATTATTAAATACAGCGAAATAGTGACGTTATTGGAATTGCCGTTAACAACTGTAGAAAGAACGAAGTATTTTCTATAAATTTTGAAAAGTAAAAAAAGAAACCTATGAAAACAAACTTATTAACAAGTTTTTTTTCCATACTTTTACCATTTTTCTCAAATGAACAACGAATTATGGAATATAATAATAAATTCACATTCTCAGTATTAGAGACAGCAACAATGTTTTCAGATAACGCGGCGGCGCGAGCTGGCGAAACAATATATCCGTCAGGATGGCCGGACCAAATGAGACATACAAATTGAAATTGAAAAATGAAATTGTGCTCATTATTTAATACCTATTTTCTACTATTTAGTACCTATATTGACATATTTTCTACCTTTGCGCTAACGGAAATATTAAAGAAATAAAGTGCTGACGATACGCTTTTGCAGGCGCTTAGGGTCGTATTCCAGAACTCTACTCAATGCTCAAGTCAGGATTTGAGTGTGATTTCAAGCACTCGAAATACGACCCTATTGGCAAAGACTTGAGTATGATTTCTAGTGCTTTAAATCATACTCCAAGTCCTAACTTGAGCATTGAGTAGAGTTCTGGAATATGACCCTTAGAACGTTTCTGGCATCTTTGCAAGCAATATTTTACATTATAACAATTATTATATTGAATTCACTATTACAAATGTTAATTCCATTTGTAGGTATTAAGGATTGCGAACAAATTATAATCAGTTAGTTTATCTCCTCCATGTAATTGCTTTATAAATGTCTTTTTAGAAGATACCTTTTGCAAAGGCGTTTTATTATTTTTGTAAATAACTTTTTATAGAAGCTTCATAAAATAGTGAAAAAAAGTATGTTTAGGTAGAAATTAGGTAGTAGAGTTATATAAAAAAAGTAAATTATATACTGCCATAACCATGAAAAACCTATAGTACCACTTTATTTCTTTAATATTTCCGTTAGCACAAAGGTAGAAAATATGTCAATAAAAGAGCTAAAAATAGGTAGTAAAATAATGAGCACAGATTGATTTGTACATTTCGTTTGGTCCAGATATCCTGACGGACACTAACCGGTCCTCTTACATAACAAATATTAATAACGTTGCAGTTATTTAAACGTTCCGGCAACGATCTCATAATTCGGTTGAACATCGAGCTGGTGGAATCGCTGTGCGGCTTCCAGAAGGTCATTCACACTCTTGATGATAGAGACATTGTCATCACAGTGCTGCCCGGGGAGGTCACCAAGCATGGAGAGGTCAAATGTGTGCTTAGTGAAGGTTAGACTTCTTTATTTTTGTCATGCAGTTTAGACATTAATCCGTTAGTAAAAAATATCTTCGAAGTAACGAGTTTACATAAAATAAAAATTGTTGTTTATAAAATAACAAAGTAAACTTTTTGAAGCTGTTTGATATCATTTCTTCTTTCCCTTGTATGCTAAAGTCAAGAATGTGCGCAGGTATGCCGATGTACAAGAACCCGTTCGAAAAAGGCCAGCTGATCATACAGTTCCTAGTTAACTTCCCAGCCCGTATTCCGCCTGAAGTCATTCCTGCCCTGGAGAATTGTCTGCCGCCCAGGCCTAGAGTAAGTATATTTGTGATTACTGCTGGCGTATTTCACTAAGTTACAAGTATAATTTCACTCGCAAAGTACAATAACGAAAGTAAGTTATTTTTCTTTTCTTTTTTTAATTTATTGTGGTTGCTTTATTTGTAACTTTGGGTTTTCCTTATTTTATTATGTCTATTTGTGTACCTTCATTACTTATAAGTTATTTACTGCTATTGATACGTCGAGTCAGTGCATTAATTTTTTGATAGGTATTATTAGTGGAAGTTGTAATAAATCAGTCAATTGGGCAGACGTAAAGCGTTTTTACTCTTTACTAAATTCTGCTTGACTATAAGTTACTAACTCTTATAGCAAAGTATTTATAAAATACAAATGGTTTCGCACAAGAAAAATTGCGACTTAAATTGAGTTGCGCTTATTTCATTACAAGTTTATTATGATGATTATCGTTATGAATCAATAGATAACAGAAAAAAAAGAATGCAAGAATAATGTCGAGATTAAATCGGTGTAATAAAAGTTTTCAGTTTTTGTACGAGGTAAGGTGGCTTACGTAGTTTTGTCGCGAATTGAAAACCATTGTAGACGATTATGGTGTATAATATAAAAAAAGCCTGACGGATCGGCTTTTCAAGCAACGAGCCCCGTGGCGACGACGAGCGGCAGTGACGTTCGCCTCTTCGTTGCAGATCGAGATCCCCGAGCTGGCCGAGGAGTGCCAGCTGGTGGACCTGGACCCCGAGCAGGAGACACGGCGCCGGCGCCAGCACGCGGGCCCGGCTTACGACGAGGACGACGACCACCCGGGCATGAACCGCGTGCAGTGCGCCACCAGCTAATCGCCGCGGCCGGGACTGACTCCTTCGATTCTCCGTTTCTACTCGCCTTTTATTTACTTGTACCGCTTATTTCGGACCTTGCAGGCGCGGCTGCGGCCGCTGACGTGTCTCTGCAATATTCTTTTGCTCGCAGTGGCCGCATCTGCGTCGAGTTGTTCTACGTTTATTGACGCTGTAACTGTTCCGATCTAACGTAATAACCGTCGGTGAAAACGATTATGTTTGCCTCATTGCGAGTTACGTTTTTATTAGAGTTGATAGTTCCGACGATTAGAGGAATCTTGAGATTTCTCTCGATTTACTTTGCTGCGGAACGTAATGGAAGGCGAATTTTTGTAAGGAAATAGTGCATAGCGTAATCAACTTGTGCTCATTTGCGTAAGACTGCTTACACATGGCGCCCACAGAGTTGCGGCGTCATACCGCAGCAACAGCGAGCGACAACAGCCCATGGGGCACGATCAACTAAAATCGTACATTAGTAGACAATTGCGGCAGCCCTCGCCGCGGTGCGTGTATGAAACTGTTTAAACAAATGCACGCGCGACTACAACACCCTTGCTTGTTACGGCGCAGTGGGTAACCACCCCAATGTACAAAGTATGTACCCATTCCAAAAAGGGGAATTCTCGCGCAGTCTCGGGAATTCCCGTAGCTACTGTCTCGTATCTAGTTTGTATACATCATCATTAACCCATTTATACGTCACACTGCTGGGCACTGGTCTCCTCTCGTCCGTCACGCTGGCCCAATGCGGACTTCACACGTTTTCCGAGGGTTGTGGACCTTCGACACGGAAGTTTTCCTTCATAGTTTGTATACATACTGATGGATAATTTTCCGAAAAATTGGAATAATATAATTCGAGTGCGCATATTTTTTATATGCGCGCCCGTTTTTATTTCCGAAAAACATTTTTCAAAAGAAGCCATCATGATGGCTAGTAACATATATGACTGGTGTTTTCCTCGTGACGCCGAAGCCCTTGCCGTCCCACAAATGCGCAATTCCTGATACTCTCGTTGGCAATCTTCCTGCCAAACTGGGTAAATGTTACAGTAAAATCCAGGCTGATCTACCCTCTAAACCGTGGTTCTTCAATAGGAAATCGATTCCGAAAAATATTACCTCCGCAATTATTCGCCTACTCTTAGCTCACATATGTACTCTTGCAGTCTTGGCTAAGATCCGTGTTCGAGACCACTCCCTGTGCGAGTGTGGTTTGGCAGTAAGCAACCTCGAGCACCTGCATTTGACCGTAACGATATCGTCACTCCTCTGTACGATGTCCTAATAATATCAACTTGCTCCTAACGTTAGTTCACTCTCCCTTTCTGTATGACCCATGTAAATTTATTTAAAAAATACAATTCGTTTCTGTAATAGTCTGTGTAAGTTCCCTGTTGTTGTAGATTCTCCTCAGTGAATTCGGTCGAAATTTTGTGTAAAAAACTCATGTGTTCCTTAACTTGACATTGGTGGTATAATCAATGGTGCTAAAACATTATAAAGAAAATGGAAATTTTTCCGTGATCCAAAATTATTATACTACAAGTTCAATATGCTATGTACAAAAAAACCCCTTCCATGTCCGCGGCAATGTAACATGAGCCTTAGATGAGCGCGAAATCCTGACCTCATCCCTCCACAGTGTTAGGTGCCGAGTGGAAGGGTTTGTATACTTTTATTGACTGAGACAAATATGTTTTATCACCTGTCATTGAGTTTCAGACTAGTAAGTTGTCACTATGGAAAAATAAGCAATCATAGTATGTTAAATTTCAAATAGGCATTCCTAGGTCCTTTGGTAAATAGGGTAAAAATGTAGCGTTAACTTTATAATTATTCTGTGATTTTTGTTTTTCTTAGTAATTTATATGCTAGTAAGTTCCAATAATATACTTCAAAGGTCTGTTTGCATATTTAAATTTTTGAACACCAGGTTTCTATTTTATTGTGTTATGATATAATGCATTTGATTTGTAATGATTTCAACTGGTAAGAAATGAAATACACTGTGAAAGCTTTAATGTCATCCACTTGCAGATATAAAATTTGGATTATGTATACCTACAATACACAGTTTTGTCTCATACTGAGTTTTTTTTTTCAACTACACCTTTCATTGCAAATGAAAATAAATCTCTTTAAATAATAATTTATTAATAATTCTTATAATGTTTAAGTCTATACAGAAAAGCACTTCCTTTATTATTACCCAGAGCCATGAACCCACTATTGGGTGAGAAGCTGACCTTGTCAACTTGGTACAGATTTGAACTTTGCTTGGGGAAGTTCGAGAACACATGATAGGAAGGAATGTGGACCAGCTTCACAGCATTGGGATAGTATCCAGATGACATAGCCAGTATTTCAGATGTAGAATTGAATTGAAGACTGGTAATCTTGGTTCTCAGGTTTGAAATGCTTTTCAATGGTAGTGGATCAGTTGTAGTTAATTTGGAGGTTTCATAGACATTCACAATGCCTTCACCACTGCCTGTTGCTAACAGCCTCCCACACTGACTTGCAGTAATACAAGAAGCAGTTACACAACCATTGTCATAGAGTTTTTTAACCACCCTAAATGTTGCCAAGTCCCATATGGTTACTTCTCCTTGAGTACCATAGCAATAGAGCTGCTTATTGTCATGACTGAACGCAACTGATTCAGTTTTAGTGTTGTTCTTTAGTGACCGTAAAAGTTCTCTAGATACCGTAGATATCAAGTATACTTCATCATAACCTATCGTTGCAGCAATAAACTGTCCATCATTTGATAATTGGAATATGCTTGGTTTTTTCACCACCTGTGGCAATTGCACCAGTTTTGGCTCAGCTTTAACTAGATTGTATATGCAGTAGTTGTGGTTTACTTTAGACGAGATGAACACTTCTGATCCATCAGGGGTAAAATGTGCTGCAGACACTTTGAATTTCTTCAATTTAAAACTGTGAAGCTTGTTGTTTACATCACCACCAATGGAGAACAATGAAATTACACCTGATTGACCTGCTACCAAGCTTACACTAACTTTAGGATGAAATTCGACACAAGATATAATAGGCCCTTCATTACCAGTCTCAGAATTAATCTTAGGAAATCTTTTTATATCCAGAATGTCTTTTCGGAGATTTGTTGATTTCTTTCTCTGCAAGTGTCCTACTGTTCTGATGATATCATCGTCGTCTTCAAGCTTTTGTTTCTTACCGAGTTTGGCCCAGTGAGGTGTTCCAATGAGATTTTCATACTTTTGCCTAAGTTTCTCTGAATATGCAGCTTTGTTTGTGACATTTGGCACGATATTCGAGTGGAATTCTTCATCGTCATCATCTCTCCAAGCGGGCTTAGTATCAACATCTGGCTCGAGCTGCTCTAAACTTCGTAACTTCTCCACAATGTTTTTAGATTTATTAAAAAGCAAATTAGATAACCTGGAAAGTAATCAATAAATTACTCAAATGGGACTCGCAAAGTGCTCAAAACGTTCTATACGTTTAACGTTTTCGAATATTTGGAAGAACAGCTCTTACAAGTAACCTCTTTCAACGTTACAGTACTTTAATTCATCCATGTTAAAACAAACCTTGACTCTTCTCCATCAATATCAGGAACTTTCCTTTTCATTTTTATAATGTTTATATGAAAAAATTATTAATGAATTACAATAAACGGCACATGCACTTTTCGTCAAAAACGTTGAAAAGCAATGAAAATAATGAAAGGAATGAGTGA
Organism: Hyposmocoma kahamanoa; assembly: GCF_003589595.1. NCBI lineage: Eukaryota > Metazoa > Arthropoda > Insecta > Lepidoptera > Cosmopterigidae > Hyposmocoma > Hyposmocoma kahamanoa. Next base: position 491,945 of record NW_020653854.1, on the reverse strand, counting down.
ATGAAAACTGTCATTTTTTTTCTTATCGTTTGACATTATGGCGTCCAGTCTTTGGGCATACACTTTTTTTTTAATTTATTTCTGGCCATGGAAACCAAGTCCTTCAGCCGAAAACATAAACGTTTAATTATATTTTTGTAAATATAGCCGCTACAAAGAGGATAGGCAATTTGAGGCGGCGTGCTTGGATTAACTCGGGATTCCTTAGAACGGGCCGATACGGGTATTTTAGTTCGAGATGCGTATAATTTCGCGTTTTAATCTTCGATTAAGGCACAATGGCACTATCCTATTCCACCATTGACTTACAAATAAATGGACGACGGGTCTAATACAAAAACCACGAAAAAAATGTCCCAAGTCAACCTATTCGAAATTTAAATTGTAATGTCATCGCAGTATCGCGCTGTCAGTCGAACAAATGAAGACTAAAGCGGAGTTTGGCGCTCTGTATACGATTTTAGCGCCTTACAAGTGCGAACACTTTTTAGCGCGGACCCGACGTCCATATAATTGTAAGTCAATGTATTCCACTTTAAACTAGATTTCACAAAATAATTGAAAGTCAAGATAAAAACGACACTTTTCCCTCCAAAAGGCCCAGAGCGAATCTCCAAAGAGAATTTAAGCACCGAATCTCTTGGGCATACGCAATTTCATTGGGTTGCCAATTTTTGGTGATTCTCCTGCTCTAAGTTCTTTCAAATAAATCTGTAAAGACAGGTGTCTTCATTCCCAGAAAATCTGGACAAAAATAAAAACAACGTCGCAGAGATTATTTATTGTCGTGGAACTATGATGTGGGATTTTAGATATTAATAGGAAACTAAAAAACGGGGAAAGGAAATTGCGGAACAAAAATAAAAGCGAACGTAATTTTGGAAAGATGATCGACAGGATAGTATAAACTTAACAAAATTGTCTATGCATTGTCGATGCATTTCATTTTTTTTAAATAGCAACACTAAGTCGATAAAACAGTTTCAATAGAATCAAAAAGAGTCAACAGATGATGCTATAATCAACCGTGTTGTCAGCGTAGATTGTCATAGAATCTTTTTTCTCTTTTGCTCTTTACAAATTTAATGCAAAAGCGAGAGGTCATTCGTTCATCTATCTATCCATGTTCTTTCATTCGTTATTCGCAGTGTTTCGCTTCGTAAGCATTTAGAGTTTTTAGCTTGCTAGGACTGTTTTCTTATTTTATCAGTGTTTCCTGTGGTTTCACAGTTGTTAATTAACAAAAACTTGCCCCGTGAAAGTTTACAGTGGTATCCACAAAATGAAATGAAGTGAAATAGTTTTTTGTTCGGTGACCTTTTTACATCCTCGGAAGTGTTTGTGTCAAACGAGAGCATAAAAGAATACAGTAGTCGTGAAAAAAAACACAGTTCCACTAGTTTATTGGGAGATGCCATAAAGTTTACAATGGGGCCGAAAAGGGCTCCGCCATAAAACTACAAACAACTCGGATCCTCATAAAACCATAAGCGATTCATGACACCTCAACAAAAAACGCGGCCCGTCGAGGATGGTGCAGCGAGGAGGCATCAGAGACGGGCGGTCTCGCGATGATCGCAGCGACAGCGATGGTCGGAGCCCCGCTCGGTCAGGTCCGTGCGTCGCCCCTTGCCGCGCGGGCAGCTGCAGGCTCAGGTGAGCAGCCGGCCGCTGAGGGGGATGGTGCGCCATGTCCGGCAAGCCCCCCAGTGTGGCGCCGCGAGCGGGCGCGCCGCGCGTGCTCGTGTACGTGGCGGACCCGCGCCAGCTAGACGCCGGCGCCGCGGCCGAGCCGCCGCCTCTGCCGCCGCAGCCTCTGGACCAGCTCTACTTTCACGATAACGTGCCCCACCATCTGCCCAGGCCCAGAAACGTTTACCGGGCTCAGGCCGATCTGCCCGACCTGAGGAACCCTCCCAATGCAATCTATTACAAGTCACTGGCTGAAAACGACAACAAAGTTGGTGGTTATGGTGTGGCCGATAATGATTTGGTGCAAAGAACAGAGTTCTTTCAGGTTAACCAACAGTTTCTCAAAGAAGCAGGTTTAAAAATTGAAGAAGGTAAAGTGAGTGACCGGCCAAATGGTGGGAAAAGAGAGTGCGTCAGCATAAATGGTGCAGAATTTGGGGGCATAGAAGGTCAGTACATGTCCCCTGCAGAAGCAGGAGAGCTAGTGACATATCAAACAAGATGTTCAGGGCCCAGTGCTGATATTATGCCACCCATGCAATCAGTAGCAATACGTCAAAACCCAAACCAGTTTGATGCATGTGCAGTGCAGAGTGATGGAACAATCCGTGGTGATAGGGATCTGTTGGTGGGTAAAAATTATGTGAACTATCAAATTCTAGAACAGAGTGTATCTCACCAGTCTATCGTGAATCAGAGTATAAGTATACTGAATCAGCAAGTGGGAGTGAGTAGGGGTGTGGTGAATGAAGGTGACAGTGGTGCGCCACTGATGCTAGCAGTGCTGCCTACGCAGCCCAATGAAGCTGATCCTTGCACTCGGACACAAAGTGAACTACTGACTATAACAGTACCCTTAGGTTGGAGAAGAATCATTACTGGGACATCTGTTATCTATGTTAGGTATGTGTGTCTTAATTTCTTAATATTTCTGTGCCTAATGTGATTTTACAACAAGAAATTCAAACATCTTCATTAGTATACATTTGCTACCATCATGTTACAGTATTACTTAATAGCAAATGCCTTTCTTTTACTGTAATATTATTATGATGCGTCTAATTTTTAACAAAATGTCCTATTGTCTACACCAATACTGCCTTATAAACAGGATCTGCTTAGGATGACTTAGTCTGAAATTGAGTTTCAAAATAGCAAAGACTAATATAAAGAATAGTAATTTTTCTTAAATGAATTTTTAAGATCCTTGTAGTACATTTTATGTAAAAATAATTATTTAAATTCATAATAACTATTACAGTAAGTTAGTTCCCAATAAGAAAATTGTCATTAGACCTTACAATCAGATATGTTATTCTATTTGTTTAAGTTATTTGTTTTTGGGTTGGATTATTTGGTAATAATAAACACAGAAAATATTTACGAGGTAAAGAAGTACGAGACGTACACGGCGATCGAGCGGTAAAGCTAAATCAGTCCGGCGCAAGTGGCCAAACCAGTCGGACAGCTGGTCGCAGCCGTAGACGCAGCCCGCCACCCGCGCCCGCGCTGCCGCGCAGTCGCGCTGCACGCCAGATATGCGCTGTCGAACCTAGCTCGCTGCAACCTCCGTGTCCAATCATTTTTAGATATTGTGTCGCAGGTATATTGGTAGGCTAACAGACCATTGATAATCTGGTTCAATTCTCACTAAAGTTTATTTACTTAGATTTCATCCATTGTATGCAATTGCAATTTTATCCAATTTCTGGTCATTATGAACAGAACTAGAGACTGCATTACAATGCAAAAGATTGTGTGTGAGCTACAGCTTATTTCAGGAGTATCTTGTTTTAAAGATATAATTAATTGTTGTGCTTAACAACCAGCCTACCTACAACAGGCGCAACAAATTGCGCGGTATCTGCCCATTACAATACTAATTTACTCCTCCTTAACAAGTTATTGTTGAATCTCGTTTAAGAGAGTGGCTTTATCGCGTCGTTTAGCCGTAACTAACGGCGGCGTGAGGCGAGCTGGGGAGATGCCATTGTGGCCGCCTGTACTCATTACCCGGCTCTTATCTGTCATTGGCAGCACAATGCCTAAACCGAACAATACTGTAGCTCACGCACCTTGCACGGTAATGGCTTTTTGCTATTATACACCTCCGTTCTGTGCGCCACTAAATGAACTTTCTTCGTCGCTGTGTGTGTCGTAATTTTAATTTATTCCGAGAATCTCGCTGCAATATGGGAGGTCAGCCATTTGGACAGGTTTATGTCCACATTTTAATAGGTAGTCTTATCTTAATATCTTAATTTTGTAATAAACAATTTGAAAGAACAGTGGAGACGGTATTTATGAGTAATGTCTTGCGAGTTACATAAGTGTGTGTGCTGCAGGCTGCTTGATCCAGCTGAACGGAGTTTATTATGGCATAAAGCTCATCCTTTGTCATATTATTTATGGGGCACAGCTGACCGACCATAAAAGAGTAGGATGGCACTCGCCGTTTGGCTATTGATGCGGAACCTACCACTGACTGATTTACGGCTTTCATCTATCGCAGCCGACATGCTGTTGGATTTCTCTGGCCTCCTTTGTGATGAGTTGCACAATGTCGGATCTTCGCAGTACAGCGTTTGTATAGGCCGTTGTCGATGCTAGGGGCGGCACCCGGTGATCCGATTTTCAATTCGTTCCGGCTTTCTTACGGGCTCGACAATGGCACGTAGAACATAGAGCTCGCCGCCAGTCGCCACCCGCCGCGCTCGATGCCGTTCCTCATTGATTTCTTGGCGACACTTAGATCTTGAAAATATCGAATCTTATTTTGAATTGGTAGTTTAATTAGGTATCAGTTACACTGATTTTAATTGTTGCTGACTTTCTTATTGCTGACTAGAACACCTCTTTGTCCAGTCGTGAGAGAGTAAAATGGTAAAGCTTCCATTGTGTGACGCTATTTTATTGAACCTTATTATTTGACAAACTTTTACTTAACTGCTTATTATCAAGCTCCACGTGCCATGAATTGACAAACTTTAAAATTCCTTAGCTATCTCAATACTGTCTATGGGTCGTAAAAGATTCACAAAAGGGCAGAATACTTCTTTGTTTCTTTGCAAGGTTTTGTTCTTTAGAAAGAAATATGAACTGTACCTGGGGTCGGGCAGTCCGTAAAACTTTACAATGTCCCTCCTAATTTGAGATTTACAGCTCCGGCCGTGATGAATGGCCATTGTGAAATACAATATTGCGGGCGCGATGAAACAAAACCTAACACCGACTTTGGCTAAATGAAATAGCCACAAACGTTTATTTATAGAATTTAATAATTCTAAGCGACCATCTGTGCATTGTGCGCTTGTGCGTACTGCGTGAATAGCGTTTCATGAATCGTATTCGCCGCAAGTAATTAAAAATACATTAACTAAATTGTTTTCATTTAACGCGTAATGTATATGTTACGCTTTCTTTGATTAAACGGAAATATCTTTAACAATGTGTTAATAATGTAGATAAAATAGATACGACAGTTTATGGTTTAGGGTTTGTTAGGGATCTACAAGTGGTAGTAAAAAGAGGGCCATTTCAGGCCACTTATGCCTTTTAAGGTATCCGAGCTCGGGCCGGCCGCGGGCAAACAAAGGTGGCAATTAAATTCTTTAACACTTGCTTATTAGTCCGTCGTTTGGGGTACAAACCGCGCGCTGTCAGCTGCCACTTAAGACACGTAGCTATACTGCATACGTCGGGGCCCTGTGTTATTCGACGTCTTGATTTTTATTGAAAGAATTTATATTTGCAATGCTCTTTGCTATATGAAAGGATACGCTCTTATGATTTTCGATATCAACTAGTTTTGTTCCGATGCCATTTGTCGTTAAACAAAATTATATATAATTGCTGAAGCCTATTTAGTTCTTTCAAAAACATAAAGACGTCAAACTTGGAATCCAAACAGCTGCACGAAGTAAACAAATATCTCGTATGTTAACGCGCAAGGTGATACGCGTTAGCCTTAACGATTTTCTTAATTAATCGGCTCCTGAGACGCGGACAACAATAGCGCCGAAAGGCATGATCCTGAGCGCGTTGACCTCCGCACGGCCGAGACACGGCCGCGGCTCGGACGCGGAAATAATATGGATTACGTAAGCCGTGTCGAACATTTTTTATTGCTCCATTAATGAGGCACCGCGCCGCCGCCGCTGGGTGGAGAGCAGTCTCACTATAACAAATAAACCTATGTAACCACCATCATACGCCCATTACTCTACCTGCCGTTAATTGTCAGACTAAATCTGGATTGTTTTGCGAAACTTACGGTCTATTTACATTTCTCTGTGTTTTGCTCACCTGTTCACGTTGATGCAAACGTAACCTTCACTAAATTGCTGGTATACAATCGCTAATGATTATTTATAGCAGTGTCGTTGCGAAGACACGTGACGTGAATTACAATTGACATGTTTATAACGAGAAAGCTTATTTAGTTTGCGTGTGGAGAAGTCGTTTATCTCGGCTCGTTTTTAACAAAGGCTGATAAATAACCGCGAGACGGGGTGAGTACTCGTAACCCTTGCGAGTACCGGATGCGCAGCTCACATGGGCTGCAGACGTCCGCGGCGACACGAAACGTGTTCTCGATAGTTCCCACAGAAGCGCAGGGGACCGAGTCAAGGTTGCAGTGCGAATGTAACAAAAACTGAATAGCTAATGCGTTGAAAAACTAGTCGTTACACGGAGTGAGGAGAATTTATTCACTTAGCGGTGCGGGCTCGAGCGCTCGGATACTCGGCCCCGGAGAGGCGAGCGGCTGTGGCGGGCGGCAGGTGTTGCGCTAACCTGCACCGTCAACTTGACTGGACAACATTTTATTCAACTCTTAAACGGCTAGTTTGTTCTCTGTCCCCGTAGATCTGATTGCGTTGTATATGGAAAGGTTTGCACTGAAAACGGTCTATCAAGAGCACTTGCAACGAAGGCGGCTTAGATCGTCGTCAGTCTGTCGATAAACAAGCCGGATAGGCCAACAACAGAAGTTGTATTTAAGTGGTGTCGTAATAATTGCTTTGCAAAGGCAGGACTGCCAAAGTAAAACAAACACCTCGAGCAGCGTACGCGCACAAAGTAGCACACATTATCTGCTGTAATTAATTGATCGGACAAGTTTCAAACGGGTTTATGGCTGAATAACCTCAACTGGTTTTTGTATTGGTAATAAAAATGTACATGAGGCACCTATTTAAGTCCGGTTGGCAATTTAAGTGTTCTCCGTTCAATATGTTAAACAAATACAATTTTCAAGTACATTTTTAGAGCGCATTCGCAACACACGAACGCAATCTAGCATTAGGTTTTGTTTCTCGACTCATATTTAATAGATTGGAATATGAAACATATAGCGTATTGTCAAAATATGACCTTTCTTTTTATCATGGCCTTCGTGCAGCCAATAGAAGGCTGGCGAATTGTTGCCGGTGCGCCGGCGCAGCCGCGGCGCTCGCGTGCTGCGCTGCGCTGCGCGGCCGTTAACCTGCCTCTTACATCCACTCGTCGCTTAACATACGCTTATCTTCAACACAACTAGCCATCTTGTCTGTGTTTGTTTCACATAATATTGAAATTTGATAATTACCTCGTCGATGTTAAGCCCAATCCCATTAGATCGATTAATCCTGATTTATGTTGGATTATGGATGTCAGTTTTTAGATAATTCGCAACTACTTGCCAAATGCATTGCATTGACAATTTGTGTTTTCGTGAGTGAGAATCAATTTATTCATAGTCTTATAATTTTGTTCTTTTTATGAATATGCAATTTGTCCAATAATAATTGCGTGGGCTCGAGAAGGAGCACAAAAAGTGTGATCCATCGCAACAGGAATTGAAACATCTGGCAATTGATGTTTCAGCGAAACAATGACGTGGGTCGCGGAATCCTTTGAGCGGCGGCGAGTGACGGCGGCGGGCTAACAGTGTCCTTTATCGAACGACCCCGACCCACATCAACCTCGTTCCCCTCACATGAATAAATAAAAGCTCAATTTGTAGCTCGCGCGCTTAACACGCATCGATATACACGTCGTCCGAACAATATGAACTCCCCTGGTTGCCTTCCGACTTCACTAAACGGAGCACTCCCAACTTTCAAAGGAGGCCAACTATTTTGGTTGTCAACGGGTTATGTAAAACCAATCGCGCCCAAAAGCCGGCCGCTCTTGTTTAACTCTTTATTGAATCGAGTGGGGAGCGCGACGGTCTCATTATATGTGTATCACGAATACAATTTGTTTATGGTACGTATTGTGGCAACAGCTATGAAAACTTCGTCGGTAGTTAAGACACCGGACTCTCCTTACTATCTCACGTACCTAGTAAATGGGTCATGGAAAAAAAATCATTTTGAAAAAATCATATTAAATTCAGAAAAATAAATATTATCCGGATATTTTTCCAATATTTTTCCTTTAATTTTTCCATATTTGACGTTGATACCTGTCAAAAGTTAAAGTTACTGAACGAAAACGATGGAGCCTTTACAAAGGATTTTTTCGCTGTTGTGAAATCATAAATCAAATCTAGTTTTTCTCTAAGTAGCTATTAGCTATACAAGTTTATTTTATAATTCATGCTAAATAAAACTTCAAAAGATATTTCTAAACGCAGAACATAATATGAGCCTTAGAAATTATATTTTTCCAATTTTTCGCGAAAAATTGTCACTATTTGAAATTTTTCGGAAAATTACCCAACATTAATCTCACGGTCCAGGTTTCGTTCTTATTTAAATTTTATTTATTTATAAATATGAAACCTTACACTACCGTCACAAGAAAACTTAATGCGATAGTGCAGCAACTCATAGGTAAGTATATTGAGTCTTGAAACTGTAACTGATTAAATATAAGTATACTATTTAATTAAATATAGCATAATAAAAATAATGCGACTCTGTGGTATTCGTTCACTCCACCCATTTGTTGAACCTGATGACTAGAACGTGTTTAATATTTTTGACATTGACTAAGCTAACATATAGGAAATTGACGTTGAATATTTAAAATGACGCGAGGGTGCACCGCCAACGCCGATCACGGTTGGAAGGGAAGTTTTGAGGCGGTATCCAATTTCTGTGTTTACCCCACACGGCTCATTTTGTTAAAAGGGGGTTAGGTGATCCGAGCCGGCTCGTTTCTAAGGGTAAACAATTCACCGCCGTCCTCATTCACTCGTCGACATATGTTCGGCAAATAGACGTTTATTGGTTACACTTGTTTGTTTATTAAAGCTAATGTTACAAATGTCAATGATTTTGTAGAGTCCCGCTTGCGCGATGGGGGCACTTAAAGCCGTATCAACAAATTGACTATCGGTTTTGTCTGTTTAGTAATGGGCTTATTGAAACGTATCACGCAAGTTGAATCAACTCAGGGAAAGCAAAAGTTGGTAACCGATATGAAGACGTTTATGTAAGGGAGTGCTCATTATTATGTAAGGTATGTTTTGCTAAACGAGCAAAGCCGCAATTGTTGTTTAAATTGTGCTCCTGTTGGTTATTGCAATTTGTGGTAGAGAAGCTCGCGGCGCGATGTCGTGCCGGGCTGTGACGTGACTCACTGAGGGAAACCCTTCCGTGACTCAACTTGTTATCGCCACCGTAGTATCGGTGCTCACCCCGTCACCCGCCAGCCCGCTCGCTGCCCGCTGGTCGCCAGCCCGCCGGCCGGCGGTCGCGCTGATAACGTTGTCACTTGTTGTTACATTATTGACTTTAAAGAAACGGCTAGTTTACGCGTGCGCTCGTTATGTAAGCCGGTGATCGATCACGTACGTCACTCGCTCATACGGTGTTTATTAGTTATGCGTTTGTGAGTATTAATATGAACGACGTTTCTCAATAGAACAAACTGTCGTCGTGTTGTACGGCCGGCGCTGGCTCCGCGCCAGAACTTTTCACCCATTATACTCGTACTATGCCCCGCTGCAATCACAAAGGAAATGAGATCAATCAGTTTAGGTGGCCGGAGCCGGCACCGCCGCTCTCTAACATTTCAGTTGAGCACTAACGTTGTTCCGATCCTGTCTAGGTAATTGATTTATTGAGAGGCAGATCTCGTCCTAACTGAACTAAGAAAAACACGGGTGAGTGGAAATTCTGGTTCATAATTTAACGCCTGTCTTCTAACGTTAAGTATGAAAATCGAGAGGAGCGACGGTGAGACGAAACATAGACATAAGAATAATTATGATTAAAAATAGCATTAATTCACGGAATCGTTTGTTTGTTTAATCTCGCAAAAAGCGTGTACAAAAACTCGTATGGAGCTAAAATCTTGTCGTTATTTTTTGCTGCATTGCGCAGTCGATTGACAATGAGGATAAAGTCGCGATAAATGCAAGCTCGCTGATTACTCACATACTTCAAGGCTAACGCGAAGGATCTATGCATAGGTAGCTTGCTACAGTCGTGCTTTTATATTTCACGGAACGGAATGACACATTGCTTCCCGTCATTGGACAACTATGCTGTTGCCAAATGACTAATTCGGCGTCCGCGGCTCTTGGGTAGCTATGTTTTCGATTCCTTTCAATTAGCTAGTAACTTGATCGAGGACCGCGAACCAATTTGGCCGTGAGCCAGGTTGACAGGCTACATCAGCAGTTGGTCTTGGTCGCGTGACGAAGGGCCTGTCAACCCTGCTCCGGTCCCGCAACCGCAAGCCGCTCTAATGCGACATTTATAACATCGACCTCAGCCGAAAGCTTCTTATTTGTTATCATCGCAAGTAGACCATTAATCAGCCCTTTAATTGTAGCGGAAAATGCATGTCAGTGGGTATTTAATTAACGGTATTCATCCATTAGTTCCAAGAGCGTTCAGAGGCAATAAATAACCAGCACTTAGCTTATTCAACGGCGGTAGTCGGATGGTTACGTGTGCAAGGTGCGAAAGAGTTTGCGTGTTGAGTAATTACTATAGGCAGCTGTCTACGTGGCGCGCACCGTGTACGTGCGCTAGTGCCCTATGCGGCGGTTCCCCCAAACGTCACATGCTATTGCAAAAAAGCGAATTTCACCACAGAGTCGCCGCTCCGCCGCGAACACCCCTTTTATATGGCCGAAGCCGCAGGTCCAAGCATGAATAAAAAAGTGAGTAAACAAAAATCTTTTATGCGGTCGCGGCTTACCTTTACCGAGTGTACCAGACCGTGAACAATCACCGTGAATTATCATGTGGAGCGTTTATGAAAGAGGCTGTTTGTAAAGCGAATGAGAGGTGTAATAATGCCAGCAAGGCATGCTCTGTGCTGTCGTCGTAAAACGGATTGTGTTGTTTGCAAATTGTTCTTAATAGCCCATTAGGGCATGTTGCATGGATATTACCGTACTTTAAACGACACGCGCTGCGCGGATTGCAAGACGGACTTGAAATGTGATGTCTTCCACAATACGCGGCGTTTCAAGTGGTTACAGCGAGTGCTTGTTCAGTAACGCCAGTCTTAGGCAAAGTTGATTTACTTCATTGACAAATGAAAGGTCGATGCTCTGTTTCCTGATTGCGTTTAAGCAGCGCCATTGAGGTGCAGCGACGTGAAGTAATGGGGTCTAGAAATTAAATATCCATTGACCGGGGGCAGTCAGTTAGCCGCGTGATTAGACCGCTCTGCTTTCTGTGCGCCGCGGCCGCCAGCCGCCGGCCGAGCACCGGGCGTGGAGCGCTTACGCTTGACTAGAAGCTTTTGCATCGCCCGTTTTACAGCAAATATGCTCAATCGTTTACACGAGTCACCGCTTCTCTCCCCTGTGAGCCTGGTACTCAGTCAACGAAGAGTTTTTTTATTACTCTTCCATAACATCGTACGTGTAGCCATAAATAGTCATTACGTTCATAGACTGACCTCCAATTATTTCACTATGTGAATTATAGGTAAGCTAACCACATGTTGGATTATTACTAACATATGTACCGTTTGTGTGATATACTCATGTTTCGTACACAGAACTTTTATTGAGTAGGTAATTGTAGAGTCGACATTATCTCCTACGTGATAAACGCGGAGGTTTATTCTTTTTATTCTTTACAGAGTCTTTTGTTATAACGCCTGCCAAGCGCGGAACTCGAGTTTCTGCTGAAATTCCTCATTGGAATGAAGTAAAAAAAAAGATGACAACAATTTGTTTCAGCCCGAGTGGTACGGCGCTAAGCAACCTGCCACAACTGAGGGAGTACCTGCAGACCACCGGCACCTGCAAATGCGGGCTGCCCTGTCCACTGCGACCCGAAACCGCATTCAGCTTCGATATTAAGGTGAGCCCATAATTTTGACTGTCATAAGCCTGTGTAATAATTGCAAAAAGTAATGAGCTGTGTTTGAGAAAGTTAAGATTTCCAATAGCCACATTCTGTATGCCGGTGGTGCTTCTCCTTTAGTTTTTCGTCGGTCTGATCCCTTATCAGCCGACATTGTGCAATGCAGTTGACTCGTAAAAACCGCCGAGGACAGTTTCAAGTGTCCGGTGCATTCCGCCGAGTAATTCATCGACGTACAAGAATGCCCGTCAGCTGAACTTGGGCCACTTTTTCTGCTCTGGGAACGATTCGACGCCAGCGCAACCGCGCGCCCGCGGTCGGTTGCCGAGCCGCGTTAAGGCTTTTTACGTCCCATTGACGATTGCGCCGAGCGCAAATGTGTCGTTTATAACCATTTATGAATGTTTACGACGCGACTGCGACAAGAAGAGGATCCATTACGGAGACAATGTTATTGACGAAATTATATTCGTGCCTCCGCATTCATATTTTTACGGTGTGAGAATAGGTCATAAAAAATTGCACTCCATATTTGTCGCGCAGTCTAATGTTCATCAATTATGCAGCAATTTGTCATTCCTCAGAGACAGAGGAAAAAGTTGTTCAATGAAACACGTATATTTAAGACATCATCAACATTTTGCACAACCCACCGCTGGGTACGGGTCAACTTTAGGAGTAAGAAGGTTTAGCCACGGGTATTCGAACCGATCTCCCACTGAGCTACCATCGCTATCTTTATATTTATAGACATGAAATTATAATGTCGTGAATTTGAGTGAAGGGGCGAGTGTAGTGGACGAAGGCGGGCCGTGACATTAATAATTGGGCTAATTACCATGTCACTCGCTGTAGCCTTGATGGCCCGCGCGCGATAAAATACGAGTGATTTCCCCGCTTCATTAAAGGCACATAAATAAAATAAGATGTGTAGATAGAAATACATAAAATTACTTAGTCGTATATGCATAGCGGGCCTATTGGAAACAATCTGGCAGCTGCTTACCATTGTCGTTTAGGCCACAGTCATGTGCTCAATAACAATCAACCTTTGATAACTTGCTTATTCTCAGGATATTACACATTTCGTTTGCTGTTCTTAGCTGTGGATATCACAGCGACTATTGATTGAATTTATATTTCTAAAACGAAATAATACATCAAATTATGAAAACACCTACAGCTAGGCCTTATTTTGAATAAGGAGGTTATGTATTTATCCTATTTTCGTTGTATAACCACATCGGACTCTGTTCTTCGGATGAGTCGACATAGCAGCAAACAGTTTTTCTATTTCATGGTAATTATTTTTTGCAATCACTGTTACTTTCCTTTTCCATGAGTTCTAAACTTTATATAATCTTTAACTAGTCTTTCCAAATGTCAACGAATATGGCAACACCGACAAGTGAAGATGAGTGCCTTACGTAGCAGCCATTGACGTCAGCAACTGGCCTCGTGGCCCCGTGGCCCCGTGGGCGTCGCGCTATTTACTAAATTAATCCCTCATTCAAAACCATTACAGCTCGTTAATTGTAAATACGCTTTCCTCGTCCAGATTTGTCAGCAACAATAAATTATGTTGCTTGAAACACAATTCAAGTCATGGAGGAGAAGCCGTAATTCAATTTGCCCATTTGCAGGCAGTAATTAACAGAATCACGAACGTAGTCAGATGTTTTTCAAAGTCGTGAAAATGGGCGTGCCTTGATTTACAACCGTATTACATTCTAGAATCGACGACGCCTTGAAGATAACAGACACACAGCAAATTCGTCCTAAGGCCGGTAATAGATCACACACCCACGCTCGTTGCTCCACGTGTCTCGAGCTTTCTCCGGAATCAAAGTATCCACTTTCAAGCCCATTATCGTCTAACAATTATCTTTGTTATTTAGAAACAGGCGTTATTAAGAAATATTAGGTTATTAAAGCCCGTATTAGAAACTTGAGGTGTTGTTACGTTTACAAATTTTCGTTTGTGGTTTGCCGGGATTCAAGAAAAAAATTTGCCATAATAAATATTATTAAATAACATAAATAATTAATGGAACCTAGTAGGAGATCGGTTGCTTCCCAAGTGAGAGGTCGACGTGCACGTAGCAAATGGAAGGCAGTGATCTCTGCCTATCCCGACGGGACAACGGCATCAAATGTAAAGAATCTCACGTAATATGCCGAAGATGTTACAGCATTACAAATTTTTATTTAACTTTACTTGTTTGTACGTCCAGGTGGCAAGTTGCAAGTCGATTTTCGAACACTTTCCTTGTACCTGTTGCATAGTGTACGCATGTGTAGATTCGATGACAGTATGATAAATCTGATAATCTTAGCCAGGAGGTGGTAAACACCACAGGAGTTCTCAGATCGTTGTGCGTACGTCTGAGCTCGTTTTGATCAACTGAAAAAGCATTTTCTAGGTGCGCTGGAGATAAATGATGGTTTTAAACGTCTGTAAAGACTCCTCAACAGGACTTCCAGTCGGTGTACCATAATATAACAAACTTTGTTTGGGCTTGTTCTGACCAGTGGGGAGAGCAATTTTTTTTTGTTTGTATTTGATATTATTTACGACCAGCGTTCGAAGTGATAATTATCACGGTGATTATCTTGATATTTATTAAATTAATTGGAACAACAAAATACAACCGCTAGGAATGTACGGTATCGTCGTGTATTGTACATTGTGACATATGTTTGTATCAAAGACGTATTCAAATGTGTCAAATGTCAATCTAAACAAAGACTCGAACCAAATCGTTTTCCCAAAGATTTATTTTCATGTTTATTTAGTTTTCTCACTGTTTGTCATTTTTGGTCAAAAGTTAAAAGATAAAACCACGAATGTGAATGGATAATTATGGAATATACTTATGTCGGATAATTATCACATATTTATTACGTTAATTATCAGTGAAAATAAATATTTTGATAATTTCGAAAGCAGTTTACGACTAAAGTTTACAAAATCCAATGAAGTAAATATGATAGTAGTAGTAATACTAGTAGAAGAAAATAATGGTTATGCATTGTGGCATGTGATGTTTTGATTGTTGCTATGTAGTAACTACCACTCGTCGTTTATTTGGACCACTTGTTATTTACTCGTAATAAGCTTTAACATTATGTCGCGCAGTGGGAATGGCCGTCTACACGTTTAATTTAGTAGATTCGATAACAGTCAATACAAGTCTTTAAACTTCTTTCCGTAATTTCTTAAGAATTTTTTTTGTAACCTTTTAATAAAGGATTGTTTTAAAAGTGTTTTCAACGTCGTCACCTTTTTATGCGTCCTACTGTTGGGTATGGAACTGATGCGAGTTAAGGACGTCACGCGTTTTCCTAGTATCTTTCGAGGTGGAGGTTTCATCACTTTGTTTCCCTTCACAAATGTACATAACTTAGAGATTAAAGTCAAAGATATTCGAACAGTCGATCTTTCAATTAAGAGTCGATATTACCTCGGTTTGACTAATACGGTTCATTTTGCTTGGTTCGAGCGGCGCGGACTCTGGTTTTATTTCAGAATTAATTTTTTTACAAACTAAATTAAAGCTATTTGAAAAATGTATACTGTACGTGTTCTATTTAGTTTAGAAGATATAAAAAAATCATTGGTATGTGGCAGGTACCTATTGAATACAGCGGTTTTCTTGTAAAGTTTCGAGGTAACTTGGTTTTGTTTTTTTCTATCGTGAAACATTTTTAGGAACCGTGTTTTCACACCGTATACTGATCCGTGTATATCATCAATGTTACTATATATTTTTGTCAAAGTAATTGATTCAACACTTTCAATGTTGTGTGGAATCAACCAAAGCCAGTTGAGGTTGTATAACCCTTAAGGAGCAACCGTTCTCCCGCTAGCTACTACCGTTTTGGAACGTTTTCTTTTACGTATAAGAAATATGATTTCATGGCAAGGTTAAAGCGAAGAGATGAAGTAACGTGCGCACCATCCGGCGCGGCGCGGCGGCGGCGGGCGGCGGCGACAAGGGCACAGATAAGTCGTAGCAATTAAACTCATTCAACATCACTGGCAAATTGCTCGCTGCGATTGATCGTAATGAATTGTCCCATTATTTATCTAATCTAAGTCCTCGGGCCTAGGAGACCCGTGGCCAGCAGTGGGTCGTATAATCGGAGTTTGACGATATTGATTATTGTATTGTCTATCACGGCTGTTGATTTATGTATTATGGAAATGAGGCAATAAAAAAATAAACAAGTGGTGTTTAGCAGAAATGCTCTTATTGTTTCCGTAACTATGTATAGTCTGTCTTTTTTGAAGACGGAGTAAAATGACAGTTAATTACGCAAAAGTGTTACCCGCTTGCAAGCAGCTAGTGGTTGTAATTGACAAGTATTCCAACGACTATCGACTTAATGTTTGTTACGCTTACGCTATGAATAACCGAACTTTTTTCATTTATCATCTTCGATCCATTCATTATTCGTCCAACTGCTGGGCACAGGTTCAGTTGAATAGTCAAGTTTTAAAAATTCATACACTCATACACTACATTTAGAACTCTGTCTATTACAAATACAAAAAGGGGAGGCGAATATTAAAGGTTTTCAGTTTAATTCAATTATATGACATATACGAGTACATCCGCCCGTCGTTATTATTAAAATGTAATGAATGAAAATTTATTTCGATACTAATAAGCCTAGTTTTACCTACTACTAGTTTTCACAATCTATCGATAAAACTGTTGACAACAACTACATAACTATTTAAAATTTTTGAAAACTGGTAATCCAACAAATGTCATTTTATTCCGTCTTCAACAAAGACAAACTGTAGGTATTTATTTATTTATACAAGCATACAATACATACTAAAGTCCTTCGTTACGCAGAATGTGAATTTACATGGGCAGTTCAGACAGTAGCCCGCAGACTTGTGTATGTTAACATCCAGTAAACAATAACATCTTAGCGATAACAATAACAAAAATGCTTATCTTAATCTGAAAAGATATTTTTAAACCTGTGATAAGATTTAGCCTGAGCTACGCAAGCCGCAAGTTTTCGACAATGATACTCACGATCGCTGCTAAAAAAGTGGCAAAAGGGCCGTGGATGGATTTTGAAAGAAGGGTTCTTGCGACTGGTGCGCAACGTGAATGGCTTTCTTCAACGACGGTCCATTCGCCAATCACTATGATGAACTGTGTGGCTCGCTTGAAGCAAAACGTAAACTCATTCGTGTAACAATGTACATGTCTTGCAGAAAGAACTATAAAGACAGCGTATTATTTGTTAACTTTTTATCCGTATTTACGTTCAGACTCGAAATGTTTGTAGCATTTACACTAACGTTGTTACGTAGATTTTACTACTCGACGTGTTCATTAATGTATCCTATCTTTATTTTTATTCCTTGGTGACTAAGCACAGCTACAATGACGGCCGAAATTCCACATCAAAGGGCAACGTTACGAAATCAAACAAGCATCAATATTGTAGATCTGACAATTGAGACTCGGCCATGCTTAATTTATTTCTCGCTTGTATTTGTTGCTAGAGTGATACTTGGTCGTCGAACGCCACGTGTCGTGAAACAGAGGCGCCTTGTCCCATCGCAGATATTGAGAGCGTGTGTTGCCCAACAAGTGAGTCGTTATGCGCCCATACTGCCGACGACTGTCCCACTTTGTGTCCACGACTGTCGAAACCGGCAACCGAAGCCAGCGCATTGCACTGTTCGCTCACAACTCATTGCAATTACATTATTTGCGTTTTGTAATGTTTCGTTACGGGTGCAGTTTTGGGATGCATTTGCTATAAAGTATTTTCGGCACCAATTGCCTGTTGGTGATAAAGGTGCTAAAATATCGCAGACAAAACTAGATATTGTCTACATTTCAAGAGTAAATGGAAAACTACTTGATTGAAACCGACGAGCCGCACACCAGGAGACGTGTATTCGCGCACAGGCAGTCGGCAGTGGCGGTGGCGGCGTCGGATAACGGGACAGTACAACTGTAAATCACATGCATCTAAAATTCCGCCCCGTTTGTCCAATAAAGGTGAGCCTTCGCTGCGACGGACAAGTTAATTTTGTCAAAGCCGGTGCGACCTCCTCGTCTCGCCTTTGTGTGCACTTGAAATGTACAAATTGCACGGCGGCTCGAGGGGGAGGTCGGTGCACTTTCGCCCCCCTCTCACACCCGGCTCTCATCGATTCCTCTTTGTTCCGAGCATTCGTCTTGAGATGCACTAGTCGAGATCTCGATTTCACATCGAGTCGAGTCGGTGAATCGATCCACTCGTATCTTTTCGTGCTGCCGGCGATTGATGAGATTCCGTAGACGTAACTAGTTGAGCGCTGTTGTGATTCGATATCCGACTTGCATTCAGACGGAACTGCATTGCATTTCCATTTTGCGAACTCGACTGAATGTAAAGTGCACTTGCTACTTTGACATTATCGTGTACGAAGACTTCAGTTTTATTACCATTAAGTTGACTATATGTGTCATTCTGGTCGTCTTTTCTCGTAGGGGATCTTAAAGTCTAAACATTATTAATGGAGATTTGACTACAATGCCGAGATTATATCCGAACAGTGTACGAGCGTAGAAAGTTACAATAATCCGCTTAGCCTGTGCTCGATCTGGTTCATAACACTTAGATGTTGTACTGCGAGTCTTGAACCTCCTCCCACGCAGGCCAATATCGCTCGTTTCCATTTTCTTCAATATTTATCCGTTTTAACTACATTTCCAAAGTGCTCTGGTGTGTTGGTACAAATTTCTAAATGCTTTGATAAACTGTTTATATTGTACAATATCGAATTTCTCTATTGCCTATGATAATGTATATTTTGTTCTAAAGTTACAATACACTACTCAGATTGTTCACCTAGTACAGTGAGTCCCTGTTTAGGTGCTTACTTCTCTTTGGAATAGAATCCGTATGTCGGCATGGTACTAGCTTTCGTGGAGTAATGTTTGCGTGTATCATTTCTTTATTTTGCAAATGGTGCCCTACCCTCGCGAGGGAGATCGGAAAATGTTGAAAAGCGCTTGTCAAGGTTTCCCTTTCAAAAGCACTTGATTTCTTGTTTGCATTTCAGTGTAAGGCAACTTAATAACGTCGTGGCCTGGTTTGTTCACGATTGTTACATTTCTACTGTTTCAATGGGAAATGTTAGCTAGGTATCTTGTTTTTTAGTGCTAGAGGTCTGAAAGTGCCGTGTGGTTTTTGTTTTGCTATTCGCGTCAAAACTTAGTATTCATTAACCGCATTAGCCATAATGATTAAGAGGTTATTTATGTTACTTCCTATGTAGACATCCCACACTGAACAACGGGTTTCCACTGAGGAAAGGGTTTTATAATACATTTATAATACGTACGAAATGATTGTTCCCATTAACATGAAGCCTGAAGCATGCGCGTGAGTCGCGCCCACGCCTTCGCATTGCTGTGAAGCCTGCCGACTATCTCTCGCAAATGCTCGTAATAGAGTTTACACGACAATAGTATTTTGTGCTCGTCTGTCATACGTTGGTAACTGTTTGCATATTATTGACAAAAATCCACGTATGTGGAAAATTGTTAGCACATTTTTTTAATGATGCGTTTTCTCAGGTCGCTAGATATACATAGTTAGGTTATAAAATATCCGACCACGGAACCTGTTAAAATGCCCGAAATGTTGTTATATTTAAATAATCTATATTAATTCTATAATTATTAATCTTTTTAACGTAGTTGCACTGAAAACAAAACGTGATTGAAATAAACAATATGTTCAAGGTGATAATGTAACTTGTTTCCATCTGAGTCAATGAAGTCTAGCACAATGAGTGCTTTAACAATTTTATATAATGAATTTAATAATATTGCGATTGACTCAATTCAGAATTCGCCAAACAAGCTGAAAATCCACATAATTAAATTAAATTAAAAATCATTTATTTCAGGCATGGCCCATAAATTGTTAGTAACATTAAAATCTTATTCTATTATTAGTAAACCTATATCTAAACACAAGAAACAAATCTGGTAGGTACATTAAAAGCGGATGTTCTGGGCAGCGGGTGTTAGGTGCACCCGTACCCAGTGCCGCAGCATGGAGCTGTCCTCCCTCACGGCCACGGTGTTCAGGATGCTGTTGGTGCCACCCCGCATCCGCCGCAACAGCGATGCGATTCTTTTGCGCACTATTGCGTGAAAGCCGTCCACTCGCGCCTCGGCAAACATCCCTGAGGCACTGCAGTAGCGTGACAGCCTCAACAGCAATCTGAATCCGTTGTTATATTGGACACGCAGAGCGTTGTAGGCTTTCTGTGTGTACTTTGTCCATAGGCTGCACGTGTAAAACGACTGGCAATAGGCCTTAAATAACGTCTGCATAATTGGAAGCTGTTTTTTTTTTCAGAGTGTATATCAATTAATTAACCTGATTCGCTGACGCCATAGAGTAGTTCCACTTTATCTGTGGACGAGTCCCTTGGCAATGATTTAATAAACAGTTGTGTCGTCAATTCCTGCGTCAGGTTTAAGCCCTTTTCAGTGCCTTGGGAAAATCTGTCATTGTGTGTGATCGTCTTTCACCTTATCCTTGTTGACAACCAGTAATTGTACATCGTGTGTCTTTTACTTGACTGTTTAAAGAACAGTATACATATAAGTATTCGATGTATCTACAGGGACCAAAAATATACAAATGTAATGTAATATAAATTAAAAAAAAACAAATGGTATGGTATCCGCAACTCGACGACTATAGTTAATTTTACATAGCATGGGGTGACGTTTAAGTGTCTAGAGATGTAGCAATTTTGTTTTATTTTAACACACATAGCCTAGGGAAACCCTGTATCGCGGGTGCCATGTACACACACATAGACAATCACAAATTACACTCAATTTCTCGAGATAAATAAATGTAGGCCCTACAAAAATTTCTCTGCGTGCTAGTCCAGCATGGTAACCGATCGGGCACATTGGCAGTAATGTAAGATAGAATGAAAAAAAAATCTTGTCAATAATTGAAGAACAAATAATAAACAATATGAAAATGATTCCATTATTATGTTATTAAGTTACTCAAAAACTAGACAAGAAGTAAAAAAAATCAACAACAACTGAATAAATGGCGACAACAAAACATATAATCAACAGCTAACGGAATTTGAACAATTAGTCCAAAAACATCGCGCAAAGCCCAAAACAAAAGAAAACTACCCGCATACAAGGTGTATGGCCTTACATCACGAGGCAAACCCAAGTAGGGTTTAACGGTGCTTTACAATATTTATGTATATTTTTCTTAAAACAACATAATTAAGAAATAAATACATTGACGCGAGATACATAATAGCCGGTTCTATTTATCGATTCTGTGGTGTAAATCTGTACGGATAAATATTTTTTACGCGTCAAGTAATTGGGGTAATTTATTTTTATCTTTATCATTTTCTATCTGTTTAACATATTGTAATTTTCACTTAATATTACAAATTCTTCAAATATTGTTTGTTTTTGGTAAATTTTTTGATTTGATTTGATTTTTGGAACCTGATTGAGATAAGTTGCCAAGTCCCAAGTGCCTATAATTTCACCAGCACCCTTGGCGGCAGAAATAAGTAAGGTGGTGGTTTGTACTTCCCTGGACGAACTCTTTGAGGAGCTCTACTGCTAATGTGAATAGGCATTATTTCGGTGTGCATGCCATCTTCGACCTTATCGTCACTTTCCATCAGGTGAGATGGAGGTCAAATGCGCACCTTTTTTGTATAAAAAAAACTTTATACATGGACTCGAGGTCTCCTATAAGGAGACGGTTTAGGCCACAGTCCGTCACACTAGCCCAATGCGGGTTTGGAGACTTTACACGTTTTCCAAAGGTTGTGCGCGTCGTTCGATGTGCGGGTGACGTCACCACGTTTACCTTCACCGTTAGCGAGAGGTGTTGCTACAAAACATTCACAAATGTACTTAGAAATTGAAGTCACTGGTATTCAAACTGTCGACCTCTCTGTTGAGAAGCAACTCTCTCTTATTGGGGGTTACCAGTTCTCTCGTTTATGATTTTATTTAGAAGCTTGAAATATCGAAAGAGATTTTTGAAAAATACTCAAGTATTAATTTTGTGTTTGTCCGTGAGGAGAACTCGCAACTCCGTTTTTTCACCAACAAGTTTTTCGCTGTTCCAAGGCCGCGCCGCAGTAAAGTCGCTAAGATTTATATTGCCTTACATCCTTGTGCGCGAGCGCCGTTTTTGCTATTACACAATCGATGTTATCTGCGTAATTATGCCGCTTTGAAACGTCCATAGAATATTATTACGTCTATAAATAACCCTAACTCCTCGTACTAATCCTCCTAATATTTTTGGGGCAAGTGTGTTCCATCCTCGACTGCTTAGTCAGTTATTTACACTCAAGAGCCTGTACTCCGAGTTGTTATAAAAAATGCATTGTTCTGTTTGTTATTGCTGGTCAGCTTCTCTGAGTGTTTAATCATTTTCACAATTTCATATTTGTTACAACTACGCTCCGTCGTCGTTGCTCCGTTGTCCCATTATCCGTGCCATTACCGGGCACGGGTCTCTTGGAAGAAGCGGGTTTAGGTCATAGTCCACTATGCTGGCCCAATCTGGGATGGGAAGTTTGCCAAAAGTGCAGGTTCGACATGCAGGTTCCGTCGCGATATTTTTCTTCAAAAAGTATTGCAAGCAAACATTCACAAATGGGTACATGTCAATTGGGAATGGGCTACCAGCGCTCGATTTGGTCAGTCGCTTTGTAATCCCGTAACTTGGGACATGGACGAAAAGTTTTATAAAGTAATAAAATAAAGTTGGCATTTGTAGCACCGTAGCAACCGTTTTTAATGAGATCTATTTGAACCAGTAAATGCACAGAATGGTGAGAGAAATCGCATTTCTCTACGCTCGCCAGGACTGTAATTATGCCCACAACGGTTTACAGCCGCATGTTATTAACGCACACTCGTTTATCAATAAGCATTCCGCTTTGAAGGAGCATTAAATCCGATTTGATATAGTGCCCGGCGGTAGTGTTTTCAACTTTTCACCATAATACCGCGCCGCTCGTACGGCAACAAACTGCTAAAAGATGGGGTCGGCAACCGCCGTTCGCACCAAAATTGTGTTACACGGTTGCCGCATACCTAATTACGAGGCTAATCTAATTTTATCTTATACCACTTGTATTTAAAGGGGAAAATTCTCTCCCCTTAACTGTTATATTGCAGCTGTATCCTTTTAGCGGCTACTGTTATGATGTCAATGTTAATTTTATTGCTTATTTTGTTTTATCGGAGCCAGCGCTCAATCATAGATTTAAAATGTTACGTCTCAAAGTCGGCGCTGCGTAAAAATATATGCACGTTAATCTAAGCGTATATAAGTGCAGCAGGTAAGAGACCAACGTAGTATATGTTGGAAGCAATGTGTTCATGGTCGACTCGCAGGCAGTGTCCCGTCGTGACAGGCATAATGGTCGTGTCGCTGCAGTGTCGTGAGTCGTGCGGCTGTCGCGTCGCCGGTGCCCTGGGCACTCCTGCGCAGCGTCCCCAGCTCCGCCCGGCCGGCCCGACCGATACCATCGCGGCCACACTTTCAGCGCCTGCCAGGACGTTTATAGGCCATTACCGCACTATTTACGACCTACACGATCCTGGCCATACAATCAACACTCTAAATCCCTATCACGCTCACCATAAAATCACTTCTCGCGCGCTATTTTGAATAGGTGTTAACGCGCCCCGCTTTGACACGAGCTCCACTAAATAAGGAGTTTATAAAATGGGATTACTTTTGTTTGAGTTGACGCAAACAAAATCTTGCTTAGTTGCTCAACAAAAGGTTTTGATATTTTATGCACGTTGGAATATTCGTGACATTTAATGATCATAAAGTTTCACCTCGGCTGTCATGTAAACGATCTCGGTTTATCCGGCGAGAACGGGGCGCGGGTGCGCGGCGGAGGGTGGGCGCGATGGAATCTCATTGTGTTGTCTTACAGCGAGAACAAAGAAACGTGCTCTTCCGCGTGGTAACCCATTCAAGTGACATTTAAACGATCGATCGAGGTCGTGATCTCCGTTTCGACGTTTTCCCGCCACTCGATCAACATCCACTCGGAATGTCATGATATGGGCATTTATTTATTGTTTCCTGATTGACGTACAATACGGAAATTGCCGTTTTGTTGTGAAGTATTTCACTTCTGAAACGTATCTTAATTGCAAGTCGTCCTGATAGTTCGAAGATTCGTGCGATTGCAATCTAGCGGATAACGGAGCAATGTTTGTGTCTTTATATTCATACAAAACATCAATTGAGAACAGAAATGAAAAGAACCTTTTCCCGAGCGTACAATCAAAGTAGCGCTTCGCACAGAGTCGATATTCAAGTAATTGCACAGCGAGCGTTTGGATTGAGCGAAAGAGGCGGAAAGCGCACTAGTCGGTTACATCGAGTGCAGTGTAAATAAACGCCGTGTTGGTTTCTAAACGCGACTTTCCCACAGTCGGTGAAAGTGGCGTCCGCAGGCGCAGGCGCAGGCGCAGGGCCGCGCATTCCGACCGATTCGAACCTCGTTCTGAGCATAACTAGAAATCTGAATGTTATACGCGCCACAAATGGAAACGATAGTTTCGTTTGTTCACGCTTGGTTAGGTGATTGGTAAGTGTTGTTGGCTTGTTTTGCAGTTTTTATTTACGGTTCCTATATGTTACTACGGCAAAGCCGATTTGTAACAAATTGTTTTTCTTTTGTGTACGCGAATGTCAGGTTCAGGAAAGTCATTATTTTCTGTTTGCTTCGTTTTGTATATTATTGATTTTTACTGTCTCGCAGTATCAGTGGCATAGTGCGAACGGTCGTTGTAGGTACAGACATTTACGAGTATATGGCTGTAAAGTTTACAAGACGACGACCTAATAGCGGAGCGGTCAGGCAGGCACGGGCCTGGGGAGGGTCGAACGGCAGGGGAACGTCGCGCCGGTACCTCGCGTGTTAACTTCATCACCGGCCTCTAACTTATTTACCGCTGGTGTCAAATTCTCCAAGATTCATTATTCCTGGCGTCAATTTGTTTGCTCCGGTCAGGCAGATCGAACACATTAACTAACGAACTGTAGCGCGTTGTGAAGGTAGTATCCAAGTAATGCTACCGTCTATTTCACACGCATACATATGGCACATTCGTGCATTTGTCGACAGTTGTACTCGACATGCTCGGCCGCGCCGATGCGATGAAGAGATATGAACCAACCGCCGCCGCCGGCTTTGTCTACCATCTACAGCCTTTGTTTATTGACTATTGTGAGCCTCGAGATCAGCTTCTGATGGGGAATGGAGTTATATACAATGACAGAGTAGGTTGTTGACTGACGGACACCTCCTTTACTCTTCTTGATGGGTTTATTGTTTCATATTTTCATCTATTATCCATATAATTTCCTGAATATATGATAAGTACGTACAAAATCCGCATAACAAGATATTTTGTCGCCTTGAGCAAGTGCACTAGTGTCCTCAAATTACGACGTAAAGCCGTAGCAACACAGACTTGTGAAAATTTTCCTCAAAAACGGTCGTCGTAAAAAGTTCAAGGATCAAAATAATCCTATTAGGGGAAGCCAGGAGGCACGGAAACGTGTAATAAGAACATGAGTGGCTTTAGAGGTTTTGAGATTATGATAAACCAGCTGAGTGTGTGCGGTAAACATCCCCTCTGGTTTTATTGGGGTCAAGGCCGTATTGAATTGACTCGTGTATACAGAAACACCACTCTCGTCCCTGCCGCGAGTCGGCCGGACTGAATAGTATTGCACAGTTCGAAGTTGAACAAACAGCGAGGCGCGAGCAAATATCAAATATCATCACGTGTGAGTTTGTCCGGTAGTGTCTAAACAGACCTGAGATAACATACTTTTGCTCCGGCGTTGTGGTCCCTGTTTGATTCCTTTGTTTTCTTTTGATTTTACGCTTTGTTCTGGAGGTATCGTTTTAAAACGGGAGGTAAAACACTAGAACAAACGATGCACTCAAATATTTTTAATATGCAGTTCGTGGAGCGTTATACAAGAATGCGCAATTCAAATAAAAGAATATTTAAAAAATAAATTTCCCCACAGTCCAGTTCCCCTTGTTTGCTTCTGATTTCCCTTTTGACTTGTTGCCGGTAATCTCATTCTGTATCCAGCTTATTAGGGAGCCTTTTTGCGGATGTTTACGGAGATTTCTATTCACAAGCTTGACCTAAATCTGATACTCGAGGGACGCCACTACAGTCCCTTAGGACTGCTTAATTTCACATTATCATCACAAGCCACGCGTGAATTCGTGTCATTTTGTTTCTTCGTTTATTATTTATTCAATTTCAACCCTTGTTTTCAATTTCGCATTTTGTGTTCTACAGTTGCACAGCGAAACCTTTTTATTCCCTTCAAGTTCTATTAAGGTGTATTCAAATAGCAGATACAATAAGCCGGGGTGTCTGATGTAATTTATTAGTGACAGTAGAAACGACAGGAACACCAAGCGGGGAATGCAGCGCCCCATTGGGGTGGGGCGTGGGGGTACAGTACAGTTGTACAGTCGGAAGCAAGTTTGGCAACAGTAAATGTCCCCGTTAATTAGTGGCGAGTTCCGACGATACGGCGACAAATGATGCCACGTTCTGCCGCCGCACGCAAATAAAACGACACGACTCCAAACCGTGCGGGCTGATCGAACCGCTCATTTCATTTTAATTGTTTTCCATTTTCAGTAATTTTTTTCTGAGCGCAACTACGTTATTTGTTGGCTGCACAAACAAATCTTGTTTATTTCAGCGTCCTCGTAGTGTTGTTTTAACATGGTTGTGCCTGCTGTAACATGACACTATTAAATGCTTCCGTCTTCTAAACATTTGCTTCTTATGTATATAAGAGGGGCATTGCTGTTGTTTTGAATTGGTGCGTTTTGTTTCCTATTATTAGTAATTGAATCGTTGACTGCATTCGGCATTCGAACGGAATCCTTTATTAATTGGTACAATGGAGGAGCACGGCCATGTGCGAGTATCTATTAATTAAAGCGGTCATTAGTTCCGTCGGGTGACATGTGTCGGTGCGGCTGCGGGTGGCTCGGTGGCAGCGGCTGCAATGTCCATCACCTTGATTGGATTCACATTGGAGCCATCAGCTCACCGCCCCGCGCCCTGCGCGTCTCCCTAGTGCAGTGGCTTATAGGCTAAACGGACATAATATTAACATGCATCACATATTATGTGTCCGTTGTATGCACAGCACAATAGTGATCGAATGTGTTGTGCATTCCACGTGCTAGATAATTCTATAAGTCACTTCACAAACGTGGAACGTATTTATTGTTTTATAAAACGTCGAAAATGGATTTAATGTAATGAGGATTTAATTCTTTGCAGTTTATGCGAGGTTTATTATAATGCTCGCATGTACAATGGCGTATGCGTCACGTAACTCACAGCAAACGTTGCGGCGAAGTGCGAGTGTGATTGTCCGCTAAGTGGTACGAGGACAGCCGTGGCCTGCGCTGCCGCCGGCTGATTGACTGGACCTAATATTAGCTATAATAATGATTGCACCATTTGAGTTATCTCTCTCAGTTAATAATCTCATTGTTGATGATAGCAGAAAACTGTGAATTAGAAGGCAATAATAACGGGACCGGGTTTTTAATATTCTATAAACTGCACTTGGCCTCCGCCATGTCACGGTTCAAAGATTTGTTAATCTGCGCTCTTTACATTAATGTTTCAAATGAAAAGAACAATTTTGAGCAGTGATTGGAAATGCAAAAATCCTATCTATTCGAGCTTTACTAGCCTCATTGGCGCTAGCTAATCACAAATTTGCCTGGCCAATGAAGAGCCTGAGCGAAGAGAGTACATTGAGAAGCGCTACATATCCATTTTGCCGGTCATTAGTGCCGTGGTGCTAACACAACACTTACTTAGACAGTGATTCTCGAACAAATAGATCGCAGCTGTACCAGCGGGAGGCTGCATGCTGCACCGCTGTGCGCAATTTGCGTGTGCGGGTTGCAGCGGTGCACAGTGGGCGACGTTCGTCCGTAATGAATGCTCGATGGCCGAGTGCTCGACGCTTAAAGCGTTCGAGCGCTATTTATTGCCAAAGCGGGGAGGCTGTTCTCACCCCGCTCAATCCTTTCACAATCGATTTGATTTGAATACATCTAACTGGGACTAAAAAAACGAGACGTGACCGGGGCTTTTTTAACACGTGTTCGTAAAAGATTATAGGACGAAAGAGATTTCTCAACTGTTGTTTTTATTTACACCAAGTAGGCCAGAAATAATGTACTCGCTTTATAAAATCTTATAGTTTGTTCAGTAGGCGACATGCTGCGAGTAGTCAGCTTATAATATTGTTATGAGACGCGGATCGTGCTGCAAGCTGAATGCTTCGGGCAGCAGATCAACTGTTTGAATCGGCGTGTGAACTGGATCGCGACCGGTGTTCGCCGTGAAATGAGGAAATGCACTGCTCGATGATTGGTCGCCTATAATGCGAAAATAGCGCGGCATACTTAATGACGCTCTATAAATGTGTTCAAAACTAATTTGCACCGTAGCCTGACGTAAATGTATATAAGCCACTCCTATTGTGATTTTGCAATGTATTGAACACGTTTCATTTGCATACAATTAGCGTTTGGCAACTAATCCAGTTCATCTATAGCAAACAATTGTATACCCTGCTCAGACGTAAGGCTCCTAGCTGTGCATACAATACAAGCTGGGTACGCAGCAATTATGCAGCATTGTTTTACGCCCATAGCCTGTGAATGTGTTGTTCCCTTGTCGCGTTCGTTGTTCATTACTGGAGTTGGTGTCAGTGTCAGACATGGGCTGTAAATCTAGTGCTTTCAAGTCTTTCTCAAAATCTTTTTCACTTTACCTTCGTAACGGACACGGACAGACTCGTGGTTGTGACGAAATCTCGGTGGTTCCTCAACTTTAATTTATTAAATATCATGTTTATACTAAGGGGATGTTTTTGTGAAAAGAACCCATCGGTTTATTATTATTATTAATAGAAAGATCGAACAACACAGAAAAGTTCCTTCCATTTACTGCACTCGAACCAGCGCCTGTCGCTATACCGGCTTTGTATCTGTTACGCAATAAATAGTCTTGTCACAAATATCACCTACCTTTAGGAAATGTCTTAGAAAGAATGAAGTGGGCGGAAATCGTTCTCTAAGCTTAAAATATGTTGCAACGTTACTGCCATTTCTCGTACGCCTGCCAAATATGGTGTCTACTGCAAATTCTCTTTCATAATGTGGTTCCTTAGTCTTTTTACCATAAAATTCAGATTATTTGTTGTATTTTATTATCTAATGAAATATTCTACATGTAAAGTGTTGGCTTTATTAATCTGTTTTTGTTTTGGGTAATTTTACATACACTTTGAAAACAAACATGGATGCTGCTGAAGTTCATGTACTTTTCAAATAAAAGTACCGATGTGACATTTAAATGTTACATCGCAAATGACTTGAAACATTAATGACGTTTATACACCGGATACAACTAACGGTTGTAGGTACTATGCGTTTCTGGTTTGTCCGATTCCGCGGTGGATACCGAACCTGGTAAATGTGCCTCGTGGATGACCAGAGCTTGCAGTCAAAAACAGGTAACAATATAATATAACCAGCCCTATACCCTACCTGCGGGGGGTTCTGCAGCGCGTAATCGGGTTTAGATTACGGGGTGTGCTTATGCTCTTCGGTAAGCAAGTTTTTTCAACAGTCATTTATGTCCTACACACCCGCACTTGCCAATTTTCAAAGGTATCAGAATACATTTTTTTTCAGGCGCCAATGGACGCTTGTATGGCGATCATTTTTGAAAATGACGAATAACTAATTTTGACCACAAATTTTTATCAGGCACTCCTACAGGTCTCCGCAGGCCAATTTTCACCTAAAGCAGAGTAAGTTTTTTTCAACTGTCATTTTTAACAAAAAAAAAAAAACGCTTATATGGCAGCTATATAAAAAATATGTAAAAAATACTTTTGACTTCAAATTATGATTAAGGTCTCTTAAAGATCTCCGCACCTCATAAGAAATATGCGCGCAAAAGCGTTTTTTCCATGCTAGCGTGGAAAAAACGCGTTAAATTATGTTCATTCGTCGAAGAACTAAAATAATTTCAATAACCACGCAAAATTATAAGTACCAGCAAGATTAAAAATTGTTGAGATGCCAATTCAGAACGCATCCGAAGATAAACTTTTATTATAGTTCAACTGTTTTCCTTTCATCTACCATTTTCCTCGCTATAGTGGAGGTGAAAATTTGGGTGTTTCGCACGGCAGCAAAGTTGTTTTGTGTCTTATGCTTTGAAACACTCGCTACGCTCAGGGTTCTATTTTTGAACCACTCGTTTCACTCGGGTTCTATCTGACAATCCTTCGCTAGCTCAGGTTTCAATACAAGCACTGTCGTCAAACAACAACTTTGCAGCCTTACATAACAAATAACCATTTTCCACCATATCGGGAAGTATGCTTGGAAGTATACAAGTAAACTTGTAGCTTTATATATATAATGATAAATGGATTAATGATCTGCCATTCTTTGTTAAGGACCATTGCGAAATAGTGTTGTTTGCTGATGACACATCCTTGAATTTTAAAACAGACAGACATGACATTAACTATGACCATATTAATGATACCCTCTCTAAGGTAGTTTATTGGTTTAATGCGAATAATTTATTGCTTAATGCCAAGAAGACAAAATGTGTTAAATTTGAATTACCTAACGTTAAATCGAATAGTCCAAGCATAGAAATAAACGGAGACAAGTTAGACCTTGTTAATAAAGCAGTCTTCTTGGGAGTGACCTTAGATAGTAAACTTCAATGGTTTCCACATATATCTTCCCTGGCCAGCAGTTTAAGCTCCGCTGCGTACGCAGTCCGCAGAATACGTGAGCTTACCGATGTTAGTACTGCTAGACTGGTTTACTTTAGTTACTTCCATTGTATAATGTCCATTTTTTTTAATTTTTTTTTGTCATGTGGGGTAAAGCGGCAGATATTCAAACCATATTTGTATTGCAAAAACGAGCGATTCGTTCTGTGTACCGTCTAGGCTCTCGGGTTTCTCTCAGAGAAAAGTTTAAGGAGACTGGTATCATGACTGTGACATCACAGTACATTTACTCAAATATTTTATATGCCCGTAAAAATATACATAATTTCAATAAGAAAGAAGATATTCATAATATTTTATTAACCTTAGAACTAAGTCCAAATTCATGGTACCACGATTTCGTTTAACCGATCAATGCAGTCCAAAACAGGTCCAAAAAGAAACTCACTTTTAGAAAATTTTTGGTACCCCTTTGATGGCCCAAGCGCAGAGTTCTTCATCACAGGTTCTGATGGTCTGCTACTACGAAGACAACTGATCGCACCGATCTTCGCCACTACTTTTACATGATAACGCAAGGGCGTACTCGTTCGTATAATGTCAAATAGACCATCTCCAACTTGCAGACTGAAGCTTTTTACTATAGTCACTGGAATTGGCCTCTACCGAGTACCATTTCATCCCAATGTAGATAATAATAATAAATGATTTTTATTTCGGACATAGTACATAGCTAGTTAGTAACACAACTTATAATCAATCCTTAGAATCTTATACCTACAATAGTGATGAAGGATAATGTTATCGCCGGAACTTCTCAACGTTAATTGTGGAGCTGAATCCAGAGACGTAGCAATGGGCAGTCCCACCGATCGGCTTAAACTTTTAGGAGTCGGTTGGCGCTAGCGAGGAGCGAGGAGCCAGGTGAGTGGGGAAGCGCGGAATCGCACCGTTTCCTCGTCATGGCATAAAAGTTATCCGTGCGCGCCTCCGCGAACAGCCCTGGCGCACTACAGCGCTACGGCAGCCCCAGCAGAAACCTGAAGCTGCTATTTAAATCAAATATTATGTAAAACGAAAATAGTTTAGTTCTCCGCTACACTGTCGTTAACGAATAAATTTGTTCCAGCGAGATGACAGACCTGCATTGATAGCGTAGGTGGTGCATATTTAGTTTCAATTCTCTTATAAATTTTTCTTTATTTTCTCTTCTATTATTAACTTATTGACTGCCAGATATTAATTCTGTTGTGGTCTTTCCAGGTGGCGAGCAAACCGTACGTCGCGGGCTCGGGCGCGGAGCTGACGAAGCTGTGCAATCACAAGCGGAAACTGCTTGCTACGCTGCAGGCGCACGCGCACTCGCCTGGCACGCCGCCGCCGCACCCGCATCTCGACCACAAGAAAGGTATAATACGACATAGGTGTTAAATAAATTGTCCCCCTATACCTAAGGGGGACATACAGACATAGGATTGATCGCGCAAATTTTGGTATGGGTGAACCACCGCACGGTGACTATCTGAAATATGATCGCATTCGATTAATGTTAAAACCTGTGTATGACACGAATATTGTCTTTTCAAATTAAAGTATTTGCGTATTTTATATTTTATTATTGAAATAAGGTCGTGCGGTTTCTTTGTGGCCTTAGTTAAAAGTTTCAGTTATTCACACCTTTTTACCGATAATAAAGATGTTTATTAATTACATTAAGTTAAGTGGATTTAAATGGGTACAAAAGAAGATTAGCAAATTGGATAAGAGTACTTGATAAGCTAAATCGTGATGGAAACTTTCTGCCTTGGCTGACCAAGGCATTCTAGATCACAATGTTTGACGTCTCCTAAAATTCATTCCGTCGCTTTTTCAATTCGCGCTAAAAGCGTCGTTGTCAGAGTAAACAAATTACTTCGCTAAACTCAATCTTCAATTTTACGAGTAAACAACAATAAATGAGATAACAATAAATAAATTATTATTCATGCCCTAAGAAGGAAGGGGAGCAGAGAAATGAGATGAAAATTGTCGACGAAATAACAGAGGGTAAATTGTGTTTAGTGAACTAGTGCGTCGCCCGTTAAGTCTGCTGGCATTCGAGTTGGAGCGGCCGCCGTGGACGGACGGCTGTTCACTCCTATTAGATTTCCTCGGAACGTTGACTCTAGGGGAAAACATAATGACAGTTTAAGAAAAAATACAAAGCGATAGAGGTGGTCACTAATAACACTTCCATGATTCAGCGTTTCCCATAACACAGCCCTATTAGAAAACCTTTATCAACAAGCGAATGGAGCAGGGAAAATCGGCGTAGTCCGTGAAATGAGCTGCAATAGTCACGATTAAGTTTACTGCGGCCGTTTTCGCGTCGCATTGTTTGAAGAGATTTTTTAATGGTCGTGAGGAACGCGCGCCGACACGGCTACTTTGTCCCACCCTCGTGGCCGTTTGCTTTTAAATTAGAGGACTTTACGACGTCGCTGGCGAGTTGAACTTTTTAAGCGAATAAGTTTTCAGTCAAGTGTTTTTTAAAGTTCATTGAAAAAGGGATTGTTTCAATGTGCCCGTCGTAGGTGTGAGAGCATTATTATCCGATTAGCGTGCGGCGGGTGTTCAGGGTACAATCTCGGCCGGCGCTGGCGACAGGCCCTCCTTCATCCAATTATTGGAGTGTAAACCGGCCGGGATTAGCCGAGAACCTCGGCCCGTATCAGCCTCTCGATGAAAGAGCTATTGATTCTAAATGGCTTATTCATTGCTATGCCTGCACATTGGTTACGTTCAAATATCGTTCATTGTAGTAAATAGCATAAGTAGAGTCCATAAAATAAATATTTTGGTATTGGATTGACGACGTAAAGCCGAGATAAATAGGTCATTCTTTAAGAAACAAGCAAGCGTCCTACGTGTTTATGGTACATATAAAGTTCGTGCGATTGTTCCGTCTTGCTAATAGACAAAAAAATTTTGAAAGTGGTCTGTGGAAGTTTGAAGTTGTGTCTAATAACAAAGAGGGTAGAGCGGCCTCTTTGTTGTTAAGTGGCAATGGGTGGCGGGCGGGTGCGGGGCGCGCGGGGCATTTAGTGCGGCATGAATAGCGGTAACTGCACTTCGTCAACCGTCCGTCCGGGAGGAACAACCTGCCGCTGCACCTCGCCACACCCCTCACCCCACCACCCGCCGGCTGCAATCCTGTCTTTTCTCTACCTCCATAATATCTGCGCAATAGTTTTTACTAGTTCGGTCTGACCTCAGTAAACGCACTCATACTCATTACAACACAAATAGCATCTTATACATCACGTAAAATCTCAAAACGACGATCCTCATAATTAAAATTAATCGCTGTTACACTCATTTCGTACTATAATACCCAGGAAAGCACAGGGCAACCTTATGTTTAAGTGGTTGTTAACCCCTTTCTGCGGAAATTATATTATCATCGGTCCCGCGGTCCCCGTTTGGGCGCCACTCATTTAGTCTCCGTTTTATACCCCTCTTTCTCGTCCGTTTTGATGTTGTTTTCCAGCGTTTTGCATACCTAATTGCGGACATTGAACTACTAAGGGAGATACAGTAGCCTATCGAAGAGAGGCATTCGTTGAGGCCGCTAATGCATTCTAATTAAAATAGCTACTTTCTCCGGTAATGCGGAGGCGGAATACTGAAAAGGTGCGGATCCGAGAAGCGCGGGCACAAACAGATTACGCGCCTAGAAATGGCGATCGGGAAGCGTATACGACGAGCTATAGAATTGCGTAATTACCGCGAAGGAAGTCGGCGGTTCGCGGACAAAAACGGCGGCGACTCCATCGGTGGCGGGAACAAAGGGCGGGCGTAATTCGAAACAATCGGCGGTGCTTCGCGGCGGCCGGCGTCGCCCGCGACCGCGCCGCGCCCCGCTATTGATCTGCTCCTCGCGCCACCCCGACACCCTACGAACACCCACCTCCCCGCGCTGCTCCCACTACCCCCTCGTTTCGCTCACAGCCCGTATTTTAATTGCAAATCTGCCAGATAATGTGCAAATAGATAACGGTATTATACTCGGCTCGCTAACTAATTATGAGGCGCTATCGAATTACAGCTTCGACATGCTTTTCGGGGAGTTTCTTGGTGAGCTCCGTGAGAGTCTTAACTGTACAGATTGGTCGCTTTCTTTTATTGATTATCCAAAATAATTGACTGGCGTTACCGTTCTCCAAGGCGTAACGTTTAATTATAATCTCCCCTTTGAGTAACAGTCGTCGATTAAGCGCGATTTAAAAGCCATAATGGCAATCTTTGGTTTCCTTTACATATACAAATGGGTCGATCGTCGGTGCTCTCTCCTTTTCCGTTTTGTTGTGGAGTCGCTTATTTTCCGTTTCCCTCGACCGTAATCTGGGTCGTTCGCAGTTGCCCTCCGATACCGATCTCGAGTCAAGGAAATGTTAAATAGATTTTATTATGATGGCTCTTAAATTGAGTTCGCAGAATAAGTTATTAAACTTCAGAATTGCGCCAAATTCGTTGGGTACCTTTACCCTTGTGTTTTTGTAATTCGTACAGAACGTTTGTAATTCAATGGATTTAAAAACAAACCAAGTACTAACTCCTCCTTGTCAATTAGAGTGTAATGCCTTTATTAGGTTTTTAAGAAGGCTAAGAATGTTTAAAAATGGTTTTATTTAGTGTATTACTTGCTCGGGCGAGAGGTTTGATTCGCTTTTATCGGTGAGGTCGTCTGGAGAGCGGGCGGTCGCCGATAGAGCTCGCGCGGCCCGCGCCAGCTCTCCCGACACCGGCCGGAGAGCGTAGCGACCCCGCGCTACGGCTGCGCTCCCTTGTTGCTATCAACCCAATCTTTATGGGGCGTTGATCCAACGCATGCGAATTCATTGTTTCAATGAATTGGCTGTTGTCATAATCATAATATGTGGTAATGGGTATTTGTCGCAAAATAGTACGCGCCACAGTAACGAGCTAATGTAGTATGTATCACAGGAGCCGGAGTCCTCTTCAAGGTTTGAACGAAGCTTCTATTAATAAAAATACTAATTTTATATGTTAACATATCATTTTTCAACCTTGATAATAAAATTTTGATACGTCGAGCCACGCCTGAAGATGCATTATTTAACAAGTTTCCTTGTCGTCATTGACGTGGAGTCCAAATTTTTGTTGAAGTAAGATATACGATAGGTAAGCAAATCAAAAAAGCAAATACGAAATATACTCCTATGTAAATCGATCGAATCCATTTATAACAAAATACCGGCACACTTTGAAGAACGACAGCCGATTTTTGTTTTTACTAATTGCGTTTTAAATTCTGCCCTCGTAACGAAAAAAGGCAGAATTCGCATCCTTACAAATAAATATCAAAACATTCATCATCACGTTTACAGTTTCGCTCACCATTTTCTTTTGTTAATTTAATTTCAGTGGCCGGCGCCGAAGCGGGCGGGCTGAAGAAAAAGATAAAGAAGCGTCCAGGCCTTCCCAACATGAGCGTTTCTCAGATGATGGTGCAGATAGAACGTCCGCTTAACGATTTCAAGGTATATAACGGTTCCCTATTTAATTTTAAAATCGGGATTTAATCGTGTACTTATAAACATATTTTACCTCGACGTTCCGGCCGTGTTGCAACCTCCACGGTGTCGAAGGGACTTCCAACCGTGCGAATTTTTCTGACTACCCGCACTCGGTCTTCATTATTTATTTGTGTACTAGGGTTGTCCCTAGGCCGACGCGCAACACTCACGGCAGGCGGCGACTCGTCGGGCGATACTTGACGTCTTTTACATTCGCTGATGACCGGATCCAGGGACGATAAAAGCTTAAAACCGTTCGCTTTGAAATTACGATGTTTTTTAATTTCAACAGCTGTACGCGAAGCCGTCGAGTTCTACTTAACTGTAAACTTGGAATAGCCGTCTTTGGCGTTGTAGTGCCTGAACTGAACGGTAACCGTTGGGATTTCAGCCTCAAGACGGCGAGCACGGCCGGACGACGTCCCCGGCCGCGGAGCCCCCGCAGCGCGGCGCGCACTACCTCACGGTCAGCAGCGGCTGGATCTCGCAGCGCGAGAGCCCCGACGCGCAGCTCAGCCCGGGCCCGCCCGGCCAGCTCGTGGGGCTGGGCGCCGGCTACAAGCCGCTCGGCCTCAAGGCCGACGGGCCCCTCGCCTTCAAGGCCGACGGGCCCCTCGCCGACCTCGACCGCGACCTCAAGCACGACCGCGGCGACGCGCCGGCGGCGAAGCGCGCCGGCAAAGAAGAGGAATCTCAAATATTCTGCGGCCTGAACCAGCCGCTCACGCCCGAAGTCATGCAGAAAATAAACGAGCAGCAGCAGATTTTTATCCAGCAGAACCAAAAACAGATCGAAATGGCCATGAAGGGTTTCCGCGCGCAGTTGGCCGAGAACAGCAAGCCACCCGTGCACAATCAGTACGTGCCGCAAGCGCAGCTGGTGATACAGAACGGAGCCGTGGTGAAAACGAACCCCGCCAAGACGCCGCCGTGGCAAGTGAAGCGGAACGAAGCCAACGTCGGCGCCGTCACCAGCCCGACTCCGCAGCCGCTCAGAGTCGACGGCGTGGACGTGGCCGAGGCCGCCGCTAACGAATCGGAAGATTGTTCGGGCTCCTACGGCCCCTTCCCCGGCGGCGAGCGAGCCGCGGCCGCCATGTGCTCGCGCGTGCCGCCGCTGCCGCAGCACTACAACCTGGCGGGCCAGCAGTGGCACGCGCTCGACGTCAACAAGAGGAAGGCCAAAGTCAACAACAAAGGCGTGAGAAAGAAGGGGAGCCCCGCAGAAAACAAAGTTATGCAGTTTGCAAACCAGGGCATGCGGATGCTGCAGGAGTCGAAAGCCTGCGCCTCGATTCTTGCGGCGTGCGAAGAGACGCCCAACAACGGTATTCCGTCGTTCATGGACGATCCGACCGGGTACCTGGCGCAGCAGACGGCTCTGCTCAACAACACGATATCTAGACAAGTAGGAATGACGTCAACGTTCGAGGGCAACCAGTACGACGGCTCCAACCTCTGCTACGCGGGGCAGATGCTGGCGGACAAGTGCGCCAGGCCTGCGGGCAAAACGTGCGAAGTCCCCAACGTGTACCGAAACAGCACGGTGCCGAACCCGACGCCGTCGCCCAACAACACTCCCGACAGCAGCGTGCTATCGGAGAAAGGCGCCGAGACGACGCAGTGCTGCAAGGGCTGCAACGGCACCATGAAAAGCTCCGACTTCGTCGACAACCAGCTGCGGCTGAAGTACATGCGCCCCGCCGCGTTCCGACTGGAGGCGGAGGGCGGCGCGTCGAGTCCGCGCCACGTCTTCGACGACAACCCTGTGACGTCGACGCTCGCAGAACGCAGCCCCCCCGAGGGTCCCATCCAGGCGGGCACCGTCAGCACCAGCCTCGTGGCGCCGCCCTCGCCGTCGCCCACGCGCTGCGGCCTCCGCGACCTGCCGGGCCTCGCCGGCGCCGAGGCCGCGCCGGGGCCCCCCGTCACGCAGGTCATGCACTTCATCTCCAACCACAACGTCAACAAGAACCTCATGGAGGTGGACAACATCGCGATGGTGGGCGTGCGGCCCGCGTTTCGCAAGCGCCCGGACAATGCCATGCCGGGCTACTGTCCGCCGCCGCACCTGGGAGGCGGCCCGGCGCACTCGCTGGTGCAGGCCTGCTACGTGCAGACCTTCGTCACCACCGTGGCCAGCTTCTCCGTCACCAGGGACACCGTCACTTCGGTGCTGGCCGGCAAGGCCAGCACGGCCACGACGTCCATCAACGCCTCGCAGGTCAACTTCGTCCGGCCGCCGCCGCCGCCCAGCGTCAACCTCGCCACGACGTACGCCATACCCACCAACCAGCCGGATCCGTTCATAAACTCCGTGAATCTGCCCACCAGCTACCCTCTTCACATAGCCGGTACGACGACTCAGAGTATCATAGCAAAGTCCCCGCTGGAGATGGTCCAGAACGTGATCTGTCCGCCGCCGAAACAGGACAATACGAATACTCAGGTCGTGACGCTACCCGCCCGGAGGTCGACCCCGACGACGCCCAGTCAGATCCTTATATCGTCCACGGGCCAGATAATCGTGTCCAACAATCAAATGCTGCCGCCTCCGCCGAAGACCACGACGGCGATGTCGCCGCTGTCGGGCTCCGCCGCGAGCAACGTCTCTGCCTCGGTTACGCAAGTAGTGCCGGCCGTGGGCGGCGTGTCGCCGCTGGTTAACCAGTCCGCGGTGGTGGTCAACACTCTTCCGGCGCCGTTCGTTCTGCAGCCGCCCATGATGGTCGACGGGCAGGTGGTGCAGCAGAACGCCGTGTTGCCGCAGATCGTGGCCGGGATGGTGTCCGGTCAGTCGCAGGGCGAGAGCCCTCGGCAGATCGACGCCAAGGGCGGCCAGAGCTTCATGCAGGGCGTGGCGATGCTGTCGCCGGAGAGCATCAAGAAGAGGAGCAAGAAGAAGAAAGCGGCTAACATCGCGGGCGTGCTGCAGATAGCGCCGCCGCCTTCCGGCAACATCGTGGTGCACTCGTCGCCGCAGCACAGCAGTCCGCAGTTCTCGCCGCGCGGCTTCCAGCTGTCGCCCAACAGCGCCAACATCTCGCCCACGCCCGTGCTGCAGGCGCTCACCATCGTGCCCGGCAAGTCCGGCGCGCCGGCCCACATCGTCATGAACGGCCAGGCCGGCGCCGGCAACTTCGGCTCGCAGCAGATCATCGCCAACACCTCGCCTTCGCAGCAGATCAACCTCCTCCAGCCCGTGAACTTGATCAACAACTCGAGCGGCGTCGTGCCCAACTTCGGCGCGTTCCAGCAGTTCATCGTGCCCAACCTGGGCGGCGTGGTGATGACGACCGACGGCGCGGCGATCATCCAGGACGGCTCCGGCGGCGTGCCGGTGCAGCTGCAGCTGCAGACAGTGAACGGGCAGAACGTGCTGACGCCCGTGCAGAACTCGTCGGTGTTCACGGCCGGCGCCAACGGCGGCGTCGTCATCCGCGCGCAGAACCAGCAGGGCAAGATCCTGCAGTCGCAGCACAGCCCCGGCGCGCAGTTCCTGTCGCCCAACGGCCAGGTGGTGGTGAACGGGCCCGCGTTCAACGGGCAGCTGAGCCCGCTGCTGGCCAACCTCAGCCCGACCAACGTGACGTTCAACGCCGCGCCGCACCCGGTGCGCGCGGGGAACGTGCAGACGCAGGAGTTCATCCAGACCAACCGGCTGGGGCAGACGCTGGTGGTGCCGCTGTCGCCGAAGCGGCCGGCGGCGCGCGCCAACTCCACGTTCGTGCAGCAGAACACCACCATCGTGCAGCAGCAGACCACGCTGGTGGCCAACGCGCAGCTGCCGCCCGACGACGACGACGAGGCGCGGCGCGCGCTGGCGCTGGCCGACCTGGCGCACCTGCGCCACTCCGTGTCCACGCAGACGCTGCTGCAGCGCAAGTCGCCGCTGGCCGGCAGCCCGCCCGACACCACGACGCACAGCCCGCTGGGCCCCGAGCGGCCGCCGCAGCCGCAGCCGCAGCCGCGCCAGCGCCCCGACACCACCACGCGCTCGCCCGAGCCCATGGTGCAGTGCGTGTCCAGCAGCGAGCCCGACGACTGGCGCGACGACGCGCACGGTGCGCGCCGAAAGACCCCGCCCCGCCCCGCCCCGCCGCGCCCCGCGCTCACCCGCCGCCCGTTGCAGGTGCGCCGCTGCCGCGAGCCGCGCGGCCCGCGCCGGCCTGCAAGAGGAAGGGCGACTTCGGCGACGGCTCCGCCTTCCGCGCGGACAAGCTCCTGCGCTGCGACGGCCCGGTCCGCGGGCTGCCCGAGGAGCCCGACTACGATGAGTCGCGGGCGAGGCTCTTCTCCGCCTCGGGCTCCAGCTCGGACGAGTCCGTGCAGAAAGCGTTCGACGGGCGTTTAGGTTCCGGCGACGGTGAGTGGTTCGCTTCCTTTCCTCTCCGCTGTGCTTTCGATTCGCTCGACTTTTTCCGCGACCGAGAACTCGCTCGTTCGCTCGAGCGCGCTTCCGGCGCTGTTTGTAAATATATCCCCCCATATTTGAAAACGGGCTGGCGGCCCCGTTCGTGCCGAGCGAGCGTCCCAGCCGCTCGTTATCAACACGATTGACCCTGATCTCTTCTCTACCGCTCGGACGTGAATTTTGTTGCCACAGTACTAATATCCAAAACCATCTCACGCTTATCGCATCTAACAAAATTCAAAATTGTTCCGAATGTTGTGTCTTGTATTGGTTTTGGATTATTCACTACGCCATTTGAATTAATCGATTCCATTGAACCGACTACGATATTTGTGTACAATTAAACGTGTGAACCTGCAAATACTCATGTGTATTGTGGTATATTTCAGCTTCTACATAATGCGATACTATTGGTCATTGGTTTTCTTTTGGTTGGGTTAATACAAGATACAGCTGTTAATAAAGGGTGTACTGGAAACTAATCAGAACATAAATGATGTGCAGCGTTGAAACGTTCTCACCGGCTTTCTGTCGCTTTCCATTGCACCACACTGAAGTAACAAATTGGCTCACGAATTGGGAATCCATTACTAACGCATCATTGTAAAGCCATCATCATTCATCTGTTCATCGTTGTAAGTAAGAACTTTCATGTAATACAATTATTTATATAAATTGTAGTTTAACTTTTATTTCGGGTTCGGACGGAGGGAGCGAATGCGGTTTCCGTGGCTGTTCACGTCGATATATACGCGGTATTATCACGGATTGTGCGCTTCCAATATAGTAAACGCCTATAATCGTTCAACGGAACTGTATTTTCTCCCTTTTCGTCCGATTTCTTAAGTACGCAACTAATAGCTAAAGAGTTCAATGATTTACGTTCGTAACACTCGTTTTGTACGTTCTGTACCTGTAAACGCTCGAGTATTAAAAAAAGTACTAGAATAACACGCAGCGCGATGACACGTTTCGACATATTTCGGTCGGTCGGGACCGACGCGTCACCGCTCGGCCGAAATATGGCGGAACGCGACTCGGCCGGTGACGGACTCACGGTGAAGGAAGAACGTAAGAACGTCGGCCGGCGAGCTACAGAGGTTCCTCGATCGGTAGATACGAAGAGCGAGGACGAACGCGAGGAGGGCGAGGAGGGCGAGGAGGGCGAGGGGGGCCAGGCCAGGAGGTTCCGCGTGGGCGAGCTGGTGTGGGGGCCGGTGCGGGGCCACGCGTCGTGGCCCGGCGCGCTGGCCGCCCGCGCCGCGCGCGGCCGCTGGCGCGT